>NW_022900945.1:29849096-29889301 GCF_012274545.1 Fukomys damarensis | reverse complement strand
AAATTTGCTTCATTTGAAAACCATAAAAAAAATTCTCATTAATGGAGAAGGACAAATTAACATAGGAAATTCTACCTTTTGAAACTCTTCCTAGAAATAATTAACCTTGGCCATATTTTAGTAAGAAATGCTCAGACATTTCTGTAAGGTGAAAAAAACAATCTGTGTACCAGCCATTAATTTAAATGTATTTAAAAAGTTTATGAAGGGGTAAGTTGACTTTGAATGGGATGCTGACAGTATAATACTACCTCACTTACAATGTATGGATAAGTAGAGAATATTTCAGACCAAATAAATCATGCCAGTACATGTTAATACCTCTCCATAATTAACATTCAAACATTAGGTGATTATGTTATCCCCATGAAATATACTTAGTTAAAAATATAACTCTGAAGCCAATGCTTCCTTCATACCCTGAATGCTTTGGGCAGATGGAATTATATTTCTCCAGAATCCTGAAATACTTGGCAAAAATTTTTTCACTTTTGCTTTGCTTTTGTGAATCAGGTCAGAATTTTTGCTTTATGGTTAAGAAAAGTAGGATTCACGAAGTATCTGGGAAACCTGACAGTGTAAGTTCACCTTGACACACTGTGAGGGGCGCAGGTCGAATTTTACAGAATTCCTTACCATCCATCTCTTCCCACTTCCCTCTCCTACGTTTAATGTGATTGTTACAGAAATTAATCGGTGTGATGACATACCTTTCTATGGTATCAGAGTTGGGGTCCTATTATGAGCTGAATTATATCCCCCTCAATTCATAGTATGTCAGAATGTGAATATTTGGAGACAGGACATTTAAAGAAGTAGTTCAGCTAAAACAAGGTTAGTAAGGTGGGCCCTAATCCAGTATGTTTTATACGATTATAGCAAGAAGATATTATGACAGAGACATGTACAGAAAAAAGACCATGTGAAGAGACAAAGACAAAGCTCTCAGAAGAAACCCACCCTCCTCAAACCTTGATCTTGGATTTCTGATATGTAAACCACCCAGTCTATAATATTTCATTTAGACAACTCTAGTGAGAGAATTCAAGTCCTCAGAGTTTGAATCTTAGCCCAAAAAGAGTTATACATTGCCAATTCTGTCTTCTCCCTAAACTCAGACTCAGAAGTCCTCACAACTTCTATGACTGAGGCAGGAAGCCAGAACATTAGGTCTCCTTTTGAAACTCAGCCAGACTTAAAATATCAATTCATCAATTCTCACTCAGGGCAACTCCTGCAAGCCATTCACAGCACTAATTTAGTCTGCACTTTGTGATTTAAAACTATAGAAAGTCCCAGAAACTTGAGTTCTAATGTGATACCTATTGCTACTCAACCGATTGATGAGAGCAAGTAAACCAACCACTGGGCCTGTTTCTTTGTGTAATGAGTAAGATAGTTTTTCACTGAACAGAAATAATTTAAAGCCCATTCTGGCTTTTTAATTTTGATGCGACCGCTTAAGGGGAAAAATTAGCAAAATATAGTTCATGATCCAAATCCAGCCTCTTTTTGTACCAACCGTGACCTAAGGATCATTTTACATTATTATATGGATTTTTTTAAATAAAAAGATAACATTCACATTAAGGGCTTTGCAATGTCACGCATTCTTCTAAATCTTTGCATTTAATCACTTTTTATTTTTACAAAAGCCCTGTTAACTAGTCATTTGTTGTATAGAAGAGCAAACTGAAATTAGCAGTCAAGATCACCCAACTTATGAATTTCAGTTCTGCTGAAATTCCCGCCAGAGAGCCTTGCCCCAGAGACTCTGCTCTTAACCTGTCTCCGCTTATTAAAGAGAAGCAGATGCTATAATGGCAGCTCAGAAAGGCCAAAAGAGATGTTTTGTTTCTTGGGAAAAAAACAAAAAACATTGCTCAGTGTCAAAGATTCAAGGGATGTCTCCGCAGGAGAGTAAAGTCTCTACCACAGTGACAGAGAACGCTAATTCTGAACCCTAGTTGGGTGAAATGTTATTTTATCCTAAAGAATCCACTTCTTTTTGACCTCTATTACCACAAATAACATTATTATTGTACTATGTCCTATTGATTAATAGTATTTAATTATTAATTTAAAATTTGTAGACATTTTTTTCTTTTATGTAAGTACCTACATAATGCCCTATAGACCCGCAAAGCCCCAAAACATTTACTCTCTGCTCTTTTACAGAAAAAGTCTGCTGACCCCTGCTCCATAATATTAGATGTGAAAATAAATTGGGTCATTGGAAAGATGATTGTAACCATTAATATTAACCTTTCTTTCCCTTATTTGCAAGTTATCATCAGCAAAATTAGATACACTTCAGCCATTATGATGCTAATTATATTTTAAATTTTAATACATTATTGTAAGTTTAAGAAGTCATTGTTATTTGAATGGCAGAAATAAAAACATCTTTTAAATGAAGACAAAATGGAATAAATAAGTGTTCAAAGAAGCTGTTTTAACCAGATGTTCACATTTTGTTCTGTGGCCATGGGCAATGGAATGACAATAGGTGGCATTTCACAGACATGAGGTAAGAGTAACAATTGTCCTAGTGCAAGGTGACACAAGTCCATGGCAGATATCCTGGTTGAATATTCAAATTGTTGTTAATTTACTGTTTTGCTTATTCATTTATCCGGGTTTCCCCATATGGAAACTTCCCCATCATACACACTCTTAATTTTCATGAAAAAAACTATTTCCAATTATTTGTGTAAAATGACATGTAAATTAAAAACTGAATAAAAGCATTTACTACAACTTTAGGTTCGAATCTGTTCTATAGAAATGCTATCACATTGTTATTTCTCTCTGGAAGTGGTTAAAACTGGGATCATAATTTTTATCAAACTGTGCTATGGTGGTGAGTCCATTCTCAGCTATAATCAGAAACATGAAATGTCTGAAGACAACTTCTGGCAAGGGTAAAAGCCAGGGTGTTTTATTTCTTTTCAGACTCAACATAGGTAAAACTCAGTTTAAGCACCTTGCCAAGTAAATAGCTCCGCCTCCTGTTTTCTGTATTTGTAAAAACTACTCCCAAGATCCACTCCAGGTACAAAGCTTTCATCATCTTTTTTCCTTGTTTCCCTGTCACTTCAACAGCTAATCAGTGACTGAAATTCTAAACCTCTATCAGGAACATTCTATAAGTTTTTAACTTTTAAGTGCTTCACAAACATTATTTTTTTAATTCTTGTACTAACGTTGCAAAGTACTTTTTAAAATTTAATTGACTAAAAAATCTTAGTTTTGGAGAGATTAAATAAATTACGTGCATCTACCAGGTGCTAGAGTCTGTCCAAAGGTTTGGTACATCCAACTACTAACCGAATTCCTTTCACCCAAATCCTGTATCCTTTCACTCCTTTTCATTGCCAAAGTTCTCCTAGCTTATTCAAGCACATGTCACTCCAAACCCTCTCACCAACCTCTGGGGTCCAGCGCATCACCACTAGCTCCACTTTCTGGTTCCATCTTGTGAATCTGTCAGCACTATGGCTGGAAGAGCTCTTTGCAAAATCCCCCCTCTTTGGCTCACAAGACAAGATCTCTCCTCTGAAACATTATAGTTTATATTCTCTGTAGACTAATATTGCTCTAGTTATGTCTGTCCATGAGTAGTTTTGTCATCTTTTTTCTTATTAGAATCAAAAGATTTTAGCGAGAATTTGGATCCAATAAATATTGCTGAGCATACAAAACACTCTCATTTTTCTGCTCCCTAAAAGAATTTATGTGTTGTTTCCTTCCTGCTGTGTTCTTTTTCCCCCAAGTCATTATTTTCTCCTTCCTGAAAGTCAAAAGGGTATTAAAGGAAATGTAATAGCAGGAGGACCTTATCGCAAGAAAACTTTTTTATAAATGTATATTTACCTGACATGAGAAGACAATTCTGCTTCTCCTAGGGAGACCCATGCATCAAGTTGAATAACATTCAAATGATTATCTTTGCTAAATCTTCCATCTTATTGCATCTTTGTTAAAGTCAGGGCACCAGAGAGTTCAAGGTGAGATGCTACCGACATGGCGAAAAGCAACATTCCATCCCTTCTTATATTTTCAAAGATTGCTTTATATTGTCTGTACACCTCAAAACAGCACTGCCCTTCTTTGCTGTGGTGCTGCACTATGAACTCCTATTCAATTTGTTATTCACCATCCTCCCCAAATCTCACTCAGCACGACAGCATCCTGAGTAATATCCCCATAATTTGAATCTGTACTGAGAGTTATTTTCTCTCAGGTGCATATATTATCTTGCATGTCTTTACTGTATATTAAATCTCATCTCACTTTTGTTCAACCAGTGCCCTGAATTATCTACATCCTGCTAGGTCTATAATATGTCATCTTCTTTATCTCTGCTACCTGCAAGTTTTTTGCTATTTGCAAATTTGGTCAATATTGCATTAACCTTCTTTTCAAGGTAAAAGGGGGGGGGCTTGGATGGTAATGGTGGACTGAAACCCATACCCTGATGGAGCCCATGACCTGTATCTCGATCCTGTGCTATGTCTGCGATAACCACTCTTTGTACCCTCTTTGTAAGCCATCCCATTTATCCACCAACTCTCATTATTCTCTGGACAATACTTCTCTAATCTCTCACTGAAGTGTGATCAGGGGTCAAGTTCCATGGGAAAAAAATAGAAAAGCATCAGGATTATTGTAAGCACCAGGGAAGAAAAGGGCAAAGTGGAACACAACATCCAAACTTTTTTTAACCTCTCAAATGCAGGTATTATAAGAACACACACCATTAGTTAAGGTCCAAAGGCTGTTTTGTCCACACCTTTGTGCGCTGGATGTTTTAAATCTACTCGTCTGCTTTTGCATCCCAATGTCTGAAGTTTTTCTTCTCAAGTCCATCGTGAAATTTACTCACAGCTAGGTCTGTCCCCAGATGTGTCATTCCCTAGATACATTCCCCTGAGATTGCCACTCTACCACAGCCACATTTCATACTGTTTTTTTTTTTTAATTTTCAAACCGAGTCCAACTACTCTTCCCCCATAAGTTTGGACTCCAGAGAATAATGTGCAAGTGTGAACCTCTTGAGAGGAAAGCAGGGCTCTGGCCTGGGAGGAGTGGCCGGATGAGCAACTGGGTGGTGCTGTGGCCTCATTTCGTTCTGTCATCCTCATCTCACTTCCGCGAAATGGGGGCACTTTCTGCAAGTTGTCAGGAAGGCTGATTTTGAAGTGAGTTTAGTTTCTATGGATTGATTTATAATTTTGGACAATAGAAATGAAATGGCTTTTAAAGTTTCCAATGTTAACTTTATTCCTCCATTCATAACCACCTCTTTAGCGTCTCAGAAACATTTTTTCTAAAGATTTTTAAAAGATTAGTTAGGTAGAAAAGTATCCACAAGTGAATGCTATTTACTAGTATGCATATTGCACCTAAAGAAATCAGAAATTATCAGCTTGGGTCAACCGGAATCATTGTCATTTCATATTGAGTTTTTGGTCCTCTTAATAGAGGAGCAAAATCACAGAGCAAATAACATCAGTGAGTGTCCAGCTTGTCTATCATCAATGCAGTGGTTCTCAACCAGGATTAACTGTGCTTCCAAGAGAACATTTGGCAATGTCTGGTGACATTTTTGGTTGTCGTAACATGGGTCAGTGCCAGCTGCATCTAGTCAATAGAAGACAGGGATGCTGCTAAACATCCTACACTGCCCAGGATACCCCTCCAGCCTAAAGCATCAAGAATGCCAGAAAAGAGAAACCTTGGTGTGATCTAATGTATTTTCTATGCCACACAAACACACACACACACACACACACACACACACACACGCACACACACACACACTGGGTGGAGGGGAGAGGCAGAGAGACTTATTAAGCCAAATGAAATGAATCTATGTATCTGGCTTCCCTTTGTCTCAGTATTTATCACTAAATTTAAGGCATTTTTCCCATTTAAAGCATTACCTCCCCATCACTGTTCTAATTTGACTATTAATTCCAGCCTGCTAGTGAAAGCAAACAGCTGCCCTTCCTCTATACACTCATAAGCTTTCCTAGAACTAAAGCATCATTAACAGCTCCTCCATTACTATTTCTCTGTTTCTGTTTGCTTTTGCCTTTTCCCTTCCTATGAAGGTTTTGGGATGTTACGTCCTATTTGGAAAATAAAAAAAGTTCTCTATCCTGTGACTGCCCTAAAGCAGTTCCAAGTGTGGGGGATGAGGGAGTGCAGGGAGACAAGGAAGAGAAGGAAGAAGAGAGAGAGAAGGTGTGTAGGAAAGAAAAACTGCTGGATCCAGTAGAACATTTCGTTTCATTCTTATCTGGAAATTAATGTACAGAACTTATTTTTTTCCAGACAATTTCAGCAGATATCTAGTCAACCTCCTGGTTGTCTCACACCTTTGTGGTAGGTCTGTTCTCCAATTAATTTCCTTCCTCATGTAGACAAAGACACTTACCAGGTATCTGATTAGTCATGTCGTTATCACTTTCCTTAGTACTGCCAAGCAGTCACAGCCACGGATCTCTCTAAGGAGTCCAACATACTTCACTGTGTCCTGAGGTCCCTGCAGCAGGAGGAGGTCGGCTGTTCTGAGCCCTGGAGGGATATTGTTTCCTGCTCTCTCCTCCTGTGATGCTCAGTCTTTCCCTTCCTTTCTTCAGTAAGAACACAACTTTGCTTCCTGTCACCTTATCACAGCCTCTGACAAATCCCACTGTGATGTAGCCATGTTCAGTAGCCTAAGTATTATTTTCAACTTAATCAAATACCATGAGGAATTTGGATGGAGTTTAGGGTAACATGAGGGTAGCATTGAAAGTTATTGTATACTCTTTAAGCTGGAATCAGACCTAAAATTTGCAGTGGTCCAGGGATGGGAGATAACTGATCTCACGGTCTGGATAAAGGTACTTGATCTATCTGCCAAGCAATATTTCTTATTACTTGTGTTTCAGATTTTAAAACTAGACTATTAACGAACATGATCTCTTTCTGCCTTCTGCACTGTTTTTGCTTTATTAGATTATTTATCATAGTATAAATATAGAAAGTATGGGACATAATTTATAAATATTGGTATTTATGGGTACTAATCTTTTCTATAAATTAGATCACAGGTCAGAGTTTGCTTTGAGGAGCACATATGAGAGTCTGCTTTGTCTAGACGTTGTGCAAACAAAGATGAACAAAACAAATTGGAATGAATTACAATCTTCATGCACTGTGCTGAGTCTTTTACAAATATGCTATCATTAATCATTATATTAACCTATAAAGAAAGTTTCCCCCAATTTTTAGTTATTGAGACAGGGTCTCACTATATAGTCTAGGCTGACCTTGAACTCTCTAGCCCGTGCTGGACTCCAACTCTTGATCCTTCTTGCCTCAGCCTCCCAAGCGCTGGGATTGCCACTGTTTATAAGCCATCATTCCCAGCTTTGCTCTTTTTAAAAATGGGGATCGTCTAACTTTCTTAGAATGGCTATCAAAAGGTTCATGAGAATAATGCCTAAGGTGAGCCAGAAAAGACTTGTATGGGCTTGGATCTCTCTCAACAAATTCTGAGAAGCTATGTTAAAGTATTCAACTTTATTTTTTACCTTCACTTCAGTCACGGAGTTGCGTCCAGAGTCTGGGGCGTCTGTAGTGCTTAGGCATTGCACGCGTAGCAGCAGTTGGGTGGGCTCCGTCAGCTTCGGTCACATCCATCTTCCCACCATCCCCTTGGTTCTACCCACTCAGGCCTCACACAGCGAAAGGCCAACTGAAGTCCACCAACTACTTTCAGCAACTGTTTCTGCTGCCTGTTCGTCTAGGTCTCCACCCCCAGGGACCTCCTCCCCACTTCTCCAGGGACCTTCCTTCCCTGCTCCTCCACCCCCAACACACATCCCTTCCTCACCCCCCCTTGTCCTTCCCCTCCTCCTTCCCCAAATGCATAGAAAATGAATCTCTGGTGCTTTCCTCTGTGTGGTACAAAAGCTGCTTTTATGCCTCATTATTTTCTCAAATGCATGGTCTTTTTTTCCCTGGGGACCTCAGGCTTTTAAAAATCAAAAGCAAGGGATGGACTTCTTTGTCTTCTGCTTTCTGCTTTTTCTGAGACAATAAACAGAGACCAATTCCCCCAGTTGCCTGAATGAAGGCAGACCATAGGGTAAACGGGGGTGGAAATGAGAGCAGCTACATTGGTGATGGTTGAAAGAGTAGGAATTATGCAGGTAGACAGGCAGAGACTCGGCCCACGGGATAATATATGAAGTGTCATCAAAAAGCACAAGACACACTGTTGAGAATATATTGCAACCAGCACCACAAAATCGAACTTTAAAAGTCAGATTTTTTTTTTTCCTTTTGGAGAAAAACAATTTCTCCAAACTTTGTCCTTCTGAGCTTGTAACCAACACCTCTTCCACTCCTCAGAATATACAGATGTGGGCCCAGGAGACCGCAGCCCACTTTTCTTTCCACAAGAAAGAGGAGGATGAGCTGGAGGAGGCAGGCAGTGCCAAAGCGAGCACAGAGATATGTCCTGTGGCTCTTTGCCCCCTCCCCTCTGTTCCTTATTATAAAAGACCCTTACCCACCTGTAGCCAGTAAAATGGTGATTTGAGGCAATTAGGCCCCTCCATCTCAGAGCCAGCTTCAATAAATATTTTTTTTAACCCAAAATATATGGCTTCCTTTGATTTGGTCAGCGATGAGCAAAACAACCTGAACAAAGGATTCATATGTTGATGCCCTATCCCCAGATTGATGATCACAGGAGATGAGAACTTTGGGACATAAGCCAGGTAACATGAGGGTGAGGCCCTCTTGGTGGGTCAGTGCCATTAAAAGAAAAGGAAGACATTGGAACTTCCTCTCTCTCTGCTATATTGAAACACAAGTATGCCAGGAAGAAAGCCTTCCCCAGAATCTAACCATGCTGGCCCCTGGATCTCAGACTCTTGGCCTCCAGAACTGTGAGAAAGTGTTTGTGGTTTAAGCTTCTCAGACTACAGTGTTTTATTGTAGCAGCTGAAGCTGCCTAGAACAGGGCAGTGAGTGCAGTTGTGCTTTAGAATCCTATCCTGGCACTGGCACAATGAGCAGAGGAATGTCACACACCTTCAACCTCTTTGGGGAGCTGGTCACAGGCTCAAGTAACTGAAGGTGCTCAGTTAAACTGGGCTTTACAGATTAGCAACGCTGCCGTGGAAACAATTCCTTATTCACTTGATGCTGAACAGTAAAGTCAGCCTGCTGCTTAACACAAGAAGAGAAATCTAATGTCTACCACCTCAAATTCTATGTATGACTGTCTTCTTTGCAAATGTCTGTGGTATATTTTAGATGCTTTTATTTTAAATGGCAGTTATTATCCTCAATTTGACTTTTCAAATTAAAGAAACTGAAATGTAGCAAATACCTAATCAGGGATATGGTTTGTTTTAACTGAATTTAAATGCCTAAGCACTTAGATTAGTCAATGGGAATTTTTCCCCAAGTATGGAGGCCTAATTTTTAATTAAAAAACAAAACCCTGATTAGTTGCCTACCACGTGTTCTTAACTAACTCAAAAAGGTATAGACAGAATTTTAAAAGAATTCCCAAGGAGTGATCCTGTGACTATGTATGGATTATGGTTGATATGAACCCTTGATTTTCTTTTTTTCTTTTCTCTTTGACAGCTGGTTTTAGACTCCAATTTATAACAGTCTTATCAAAAAGAATAAGTCTGGGCCAGGGGTTTAGCTCAGTGGTTCCACCACCTGCCTTGAAAGTACAAGGTCCCGAGTTCAATCCCCACTACCAAAAAGAATAAGTCTGTGAAAATGGCCTGCACTGAATTGTTCTTCCCATTAAAAAAGGCAATTTTTCAATTTCAGTGAAATGGGTCCTTTATGGGGCCAGTGGGGAAGAATAACAAGTGTAGGCCTCAAACTCCCCAGGCTCCAAGAGAGGAGGCTGTGAATCACTATCACCTCCCTCTGCAATTGCCACTTTCTACGATCTCATCTTACCACCAGGCTGTCTGGTTTTAGGACAGGTACTTAAAATTACATCTGTGGAGAAACACTTTTGACTCCTCAGATGAAATAAGACTCCCAAAAGCATATACTTATTTGGAACATACAAAGTACATTTCTGTAAATTTAGACAGTGGCATCAACGACTGGGGCCAGACCTTATGATGAGTGTGGATTTTGATAGGTGGAAGAAAAGGGAGCCAAGCTATTAGGTATTTAATGTAGATAGAGTCTATTAGGGAAGAGGGGTGTGTGTGTGTGTGTGTGTGTGTGTGTGTGTGTGTGTGTGTGTGTGTGTGTGGCGCTGTGTGTGTGTGTGTGTGTGTGTGTGTGTGTGTGTGTGTGTGTGTGACTGTGTCGCTCTCTGTGTGTGTGTCTGTGTCTGTGTTTAATCTGAGAAACAATTAGCTGAGACATGGAAAACAAAGACCTACTTGTTTGGAACATGCCCAGTTATCAGCAGTACAAAGGTCTTTACAAACTCTGTTTTCCCCAGTGTAGTGAGTGCCTTCTGTTGAACACTGACTGCATCCTTATCAGTGAGTCCAGTTCCCACTATTAGAGTCATGGACCTACGAGGGCTGTGCAATCAGTTAGAAGGTGGTGAGTAACTTGTCATCTTTAATACATGCTAAGATACAAGAACAAAGTGTTTTTCCTAAGCATTAGGCCAGAATCAAGATTATGTCCTGATAATAACATGAATTTTACTCGCAGCTCAGTATATTCTCTTAAGTGAATAAGAAAAATGAGAACTTAGAGCTAGCTTTCAAGAATTGCACATAAACTGGACCCAATCTGATCTTTGCTGTACCCTACAATCTGGATATAGTCTTGAGAGTGGTGCACTTGGAAAAGCCATTGTAATATGAGTCATCGCCAAAAAAATTAGAAAGTCATTTGTCCCATGCCAGCAAAATTAGAAACAATCTGTACTCTTAGACCATGTCATTTTCTCAAGGCAGCCAGATCCAAATCAAGGTCAAAGACAGGACCCTCAGGGGCCCATGTCCACTGCTTGATCTAGTTAATAAATATGATGGTGAAGTGAAAGGTTATATTATACTCGAAACTTGAAAGATTGCCTGGGTTTCCCTTTGGCTTTGATGAATTGCATAGATATTTTCCTTAATCAAGTCCCAGGGCCTGAGAAAAGCAACTTAAAGCAAACAGAGTCTGAAGACAGGCTAACAGATTAATGGAAAGGTTGAAGAGTTGAGAGAGAGGATAGCATAGATAAAGTGAATAAATAACTAAAATGTAACCACTGGGTTCTCTCTAACAGCCTTCAAGGCTATGAAATGGCTTTCTACTGATTGGGCACCAGGACATTGCAAATACATGAAAATTTAATTATACCTAAATAAGGACTGAAAGTCGGGGTTCTGAGAATTTTTAATGTTCTGCAATATTTTCAGAAGTGTAGCTCTAAAACCACATATGATGTCCTCAAATAAGCTAGTTTACATGATGTGTCAGTGTAGTGTAGTGGCCATTTAGAAAGAGGAAATGGATGAGTTTGGCATGATTTACCCATAATTAACAGGTCAATACATGTTAATTGGGCTTCCTTTCCTGAGTATTTGTAGAGGGCTTTTCTGAAAGCAACCCAGTCTAGAATGTTGTTCTGCATTGTTATTAAGTTCACCTTCAGACAGTTTAAAAGTGGACCCCTCCTTTCTCCTTCTCTCTCTCTCTCTCTCTCTCTCTCCAATCAGAGCTGTTGCCTTGATTTTAGGGCTGTCTCTCTAGGGGTGCTTATTTCCTCTCAAGTCACTAAGCAGCATTTGAGGACAGCACCTATAAGTTCTAAGAGCAGCCTGTGATACAGTTCACCCACACCAGGACTTGTGAAATTTTCCCTCTCTGTAAGTCTAATTCTTCTTCCTAATGTCTAACATAGTATTTCTCCTAAACATGTGACTCTGAAAGGAAAGTAAAATGTGAGTTTAATGTTCTTCCCCGCTTGCCTTTCACAGGTAGACCTAACCATTGGCTCCTCTCTTTGCTCCCTTAACCCTTTGAGAGATAAATCTGTCAACGGAACAAGTCAACAATTTATGCCATAATGTTTCCTTTAAGACTTTTTTTGTTTTGGCTAGGCTATGAACAATCTGAAGGTTGAGGCCGTAGCTTATAATTTTTTTCTTTTTGTCTTTGCTTCATGGTAAATTAGCAACCCTTAGTTCAGAAAACTCAATAAATGTTGAATTTTTTTATTTGATAGAATCGAGCCTGAAAGAGAAATGTCAAGGGGGATTGTACTTGTCATTCAGATCCTAATTCCAGTTCCCCCAGACCTTTTCTGGAAGGATTTAAAAAAACTGAGATATCCTAGGCTACTTAGTATTTCTGTCTCAAAGCTTTGAGGGCCTCTTCTATTTCCACATGATTCAATACGTATGCTCCTTTTAGATTCTTCAGATATGAATACAGTAGTCTTAGAATTAGAGCCGAGAAGGGCCTCGTAATCCTTAGCAATTCTGTTAGGGGCAGCAGAATCTTTCTTTGGCCTTTTTCATTCTTCCTACAGCAACCAACTGCAGCACTTGTTTCTTCTAAGGGTGCACAAAGCGTGCCGCTAAAGTTGAACAAATGTTCAAAATAAGAAAAATAGTCATTGTTCTCGAGATGTATCTCCAGTTCTAAAAGTTGATGTACCCATGTAGAACTTGTAAAATTTTTCTGCAGCTCAGAAAATGCTAAGACTCCCTGATAACTGGGAATTGCACTGGCAGGGCCTGGTCATGTGTCCAGACCTTTGAGTCTGCAGATAGGCAACTGAAACACACGGGCAAGTGGACTGTCATCTTCACTTGGATGACTTACAGGCACCTGAAAGGCGACCTATCCAAAACTAAACTCCTTTCCTTTCTGACAGAACAATTCCCTTCCTGCATCCCCATCTCAGTGACCAAGGCTGGCACTGCAAGCCAGCGGGGTTCTCGGAGAAATGAGTAACAGTTGCTACTGTTCTTTTCTCCTCCCACACACAGGACCACTTCCTTTCTGAGCCAGTGACTCTGGAGATCCACATATCCCTTCTCTGTAGTTGCTGTCATCTGCCCATGTGAAGCACATACCTCACAACTGTAAGTGCCATCTCATTCACATTTACCCTTTATCCTTTACAACTAAACTTCAGCTTCACTTCTTCCATGCAGGCATCCTTAAACTAATTATATAAGCTGTATATATAAATATATACATATCTAGCCATATGTATACACCTGTCAAAGTATGTATTTCATGGTGTTAAACATTGATTTCCTTACGTCTCTGCTGTTACATCATGAATTCCTATAGTCCCAACACTCATGAGAATATTTTCAGACTGAATAAATTAGGTATTGCTTGTTTTAGGCTTCCTCTTCCTATAAATTCTTTCCTGTAACTAAAATCTTTCTGCTAAAAGAACACTCCATTCTTTAATGACAAGAGCCTATGGACTCGGAAGATACCACAAACATATTCTTTAGGTGAATCCTGGGCATAAAACTGGGGGCCATCCATCTCACAAAAGCTGACCTAAATTCTAGGGAGCAATAACAAAGTCACAAAGAAGAGACTCTAGGGGAAAAACCAATGACAATGCAAGTGAGGGAGGTCAAGTGAGCTCAGAACTGAGGGAAAGCCTGGCCAATAAAGGGGCCTCATCTAGTGATGTCCATAGGAATTAGTTGCCTGAATAAGTAAAGCAAAGTTTCCTGTGATTCCCTTGCTAGGGAGAGCAGGAGGGAGCTACACAGCAGAGAGGCCAGTATTAAACCAGCTGGAAGGCAAAGGGAAGGACCAGGGAATCATTCCTAGATAGGAGCTGAGGGTGCTTAGCCTGACTTTGTGCAGCTGTTCCTGACTGACAACCCCAACTTGGCAGAGAAGGAGCTTGCTGGCCTGAGAAGAAACACATGGAGACAACATCCACTCACTGGCATCTGTGGCTACAGGGCCTGCAGGTAGGCAAGGAACACAGCCAGCCCAGCTTTGGGTTGTCAGTTGGCACAAGAAGCAGAAATGGGTCTTTGTTCAAGAAATAGAAGTAGGCAATGGCTGGAGCTGGGCAGTCTAGGTCATACCTGATCCCCAGAGAGTTGTTCTGATGACAATCCATTTGAAGAGTCATGCCACCATTTCTGGCTGCCCTCAGATAAGCATCCACTCTGTACCAGGCATGTGATGAGCATCTACTGGCAAAGTCGATCTCCCTTGAGACAAATCCCTTTGATCTAAAAGAAAAATTGTTTTGCTTCACCTCGTGGACACAGATCACACAGTGAGACATCTGAAAGTCAACAAGAAAATGTTAATAGATTTACTCTTGCTGAGGAGGCCAGGAGTGTTTTAATCATCTTGTGGCTGCTTAATTAACATTTGGTGGCATTATTTCTGCTACTGTTAGTAAAGTGTAAATATTTAAATAGCATGCATTTTTCATGGAGAAAGAGAACTGTGAACACAGAACCCGAGGCAAAGATCTGGCCTCATCTTAATCTCAACTCTCATATAGCTTCCTCCTTAGCATTTAGCAATTGCCTTAACTTTGCAACTTCTCTGCTTCAATTTCTTCTTCTACAAAAGACAGATAATAAAGTTTTAAAGAGGGTTATAAAGATTAATTACCAACTATCAGGGTTTGGCAGTATCTTTCAAAGACTCCTGTGTTAAGTTTGGTCCCCACCCTCCTGTGGTGCAATTGGGAGGTGGTTGAACCTTTAGGAGATAGGATTTAGTGGAAGAAAGTCAGGTCACTGAGCATATGACCTTAAGGAGGATATTGGAACACCAGTCCCTAGTGTGCTCTCTCCCTCTCTCCTCTCCCTGCTTCCCATTTGCTGTGAGATGAGCTGTTCACACTCACCCTGCTGTGATGTTCTCCCTCACCACAGTCCCCAAAGCAACACAGACATTGAACTGAAACCTCTGAAACCCTGAGCTAAAATACACTTTTTCCTCCTTAAAAATTGGCCATCTGAAAAAAAAAGGTCATCTGTTGATTTTTGTTTCTTTTCTTTTGTTTTTCTTTTTTCAGCTTTGGTAATTAAACCCAGGTCCTAACACTTGCAAGGCAAGTGCTCTACCATGAACCCTTTTTTATTCTCAATTCTTCATCTTGAGACAAGGCCTTGGTAAGTTGCACAGCTTGGCCTCAATCAAATTTGTGACCCTCTTGCCTCAGCCTCCCAAGCAGTAGGGATTAAAAGGATTGGCCACCTACCAGACTCCTCAGGTATATTTTACAGTGATGGAAAAATGACTAATTGTTCAAAAATATTATTTAAGGATGAAATTGAGCAAATAGAGTATTTCTATTTGTTAGAAAAAGGACTCAGCAAAGAGATGTGAGAATGTATTATTATTCCATACACTTTGCATTCACTTTATTTCAGCTACCAAGGGTGCTGTGTAGTAAGTATATGTGCTCATAAAGGCTATAGTGAGCAACAGAATATTTAAAAGAATATGCCAGGGATTTAGCTCAGTGGTTCGGTGGCTGGCCTTGCAAGCGCAAGGACCCGAGTTAAACCCCCGGTACCAAAAAAAAAAAAGAAAAAAAAGAATAAACTAACCTACCCTAAAAATAAAATCATTCACTGCATAGCTATTTATTTCAAACTGTAGTTAATGTCCAGAAGAATCCATTAAACATTTCCATCCTGGCCTTGTCACTTTAATGGCTAGCTGCAAACTGTTTACTAATCAGGAAAACAGAAACTGCAGAAAGGGAGTGTTTTAAGTGTCATAGAGCACACAGTTCTCAAGGGGAAACATGGATGTTCATGTTCAGTGCTTGAGAATAGACTTTTCAAATATGCTGACAAGACTTCATGGAGATTGGTTTCACTTCAGGGGACTTCTGACCCTTACGTGGAGTTCATGGAATGTGGTAGTTTCTATCAGCCAGGACCTGTTACCACATCCTGGAAAAATGGAAGGACTATATTGTGATTCTGGAACTTCTTATACCAACTTTAACACTAAAAAACTTTCCTCATTCTAAGTCTACCCTTGTCACCTCCAGGTTAAGCAAAGTTGCTTCTACACCTTCCATTTTGAGTTTAGCTAAAATGAACTAAGTTTTAAAGGCAGATTTTGTGAAGTAGAATGATTACTAAACTATGGGTTCTGTTCCTAACTTTTCCAAAAAGTAGCAGTGTCAAATCTCTGCTTGCTGACCTGTAAAATGGGGATGCACTAGGCACATACTTCTAGTCCCTAGGTCTAGTTCCTTGCTCCATCAACGACAGTTAACTCCCAATAGATGAGTTACTTAGTGCAGTTTCCTAACTAGTAAATCATGAAGGGTAATTCCAGGGGATTTTGTAAGGATGAAATGAAGGTATATGAAATCTCATAGAACTGACAGGGCAAGTAGTGAGCTGCTGGTTTAGTTGCCATCATCATCATCATCATCATCATCATCTGGAATAACTAAGAGAGTCTCCTTGGACTACTACTCTGCCTTAAAGAAGGAAAACTTTGCTGGGGATTTGGCTCAGTGTTTCTGCCACCTGCCTCGCAAGTGCAAGGGTCGGAGTTTGATCCCCTGATACCAAAAAAATAAAAATAAAGAAGGAAAACTTGAATCATATGTAGGAAAATGGATGCATCTTGAGACCATAATGTTACATGAAGTAAATCACATATCATACAAGCATAAATATTATATTTATTTCTCTTATACAAAAAATTTAATAGGGTAGATAAAGTATGAAATCAAAGACAGATAACAGGAAAAGAGAGAGAAAAAAATTATTGTAATCCAGCATAGACAATGTATCTAAAAGTGTACCTTGACTTAATACAATTTTGTATTTTATATGTTTTTTAGTCTGGCGCTTAATCTGTATACATGATAATTAACTTTATAAGGTCTTAGAAGATAAATGAATTTGATGCTGGCAAGACAACAGGGGGTAGAAAGAAGAGATAAAGAATTAAAATGTGTTTTGTACATGTACCAATTCCCTACAATAAATGCAATCATTATGTACTGTCAATAAAGAAAATAATATAAAATGAATGCAATGAATGTAGAAATGCATTGCCAACTTCCAAGGCTTAAGTGAGCCTAAGTTAAAATTTTTAAAAAGAAAAGTCCAGACCTAAGCATCAGAGGTTTGCCCGGTCATATGAACCTAATAAGTAGCTTTCAGAGCAAGATAGTTGGGAGTCTCTTCCTTGTTCTACAGATCAGAGCCAATGTCGGAAGAGCTCAGCTGCTTTGCACAGCCCCAGTTTCTCCCAGGAAATTATTTCACCAATCTGTGCCTCAGTTTCTTCTCAGAAAAACTTCTCTCCAGAGTACCCTGATTTCCCCAGGCTCCCCTAGTGGTGTGCGCAGGCCAGGAGCTCCTTGGGCACTGAGAGACAGAGCATTTGCTGTGTAAATCTCTGGCAAGTTCAACAGGTTCAAGAGGAGATCTGGAGCATTAAATGTGGGAGGGAAACTTGGAATTGGAGAGCTAAAGCTGCTCTCCCTGAAGCACATCTGCAGAGGGGATGAGATGCTCCCCCAAACTATCAACAGTTGACACAGGATGGTGGGGGATTAATGCATCCAGGGCAGAGAAAAGAGAAAAATGGTGGTCATCTATTTTATTGGTAGGGAAGGAAAAGTTTAATCTTGGGTGAGAAAGAAATATAACTGCATTTTTTCTGACAGTACTAATCACTGAGCACTTATTTCTAAAGTGGTGGAAATACCCTCAAGGAATTCCCATCTCATTCTCTCACACATCCTTCAGGATACTACTCACATGCTCCCTGATCCATGAAACCTCTTCTAAATACATTATATAAAACAGCACCTTCCTTCTCCTTTCCCACCTCTGCCCTCCTATTTTGGTTTATTTTTCTCTCCCTAGCCCTAGTCACTCTTTGAGATGATAGGGCAATAGATGATAGATAGATTTAGATATAGGTTTAGATATACAGATAGAGGTACATCTGACCCACTGCCTAGAATGTAAACCCCATAAGGACTTTGCTGAGAACTGACAGTATGTGGTGATATGACTTACACGGCAGTAGACCACCTGCCATTATAAACTTTTCCAGGTAAGTTTTGCTGGAAAGAGGCAAAGCTACAAACCAATAGAAAACTTCATTATTTTGTTTAGTAGAACCCATGAGAACCAGTGATCACAGATGAACAACTTCTCATTTGGACAAAGAGTTTACTCATCAAACAAAGCTTACTTGTCTAGACTCAAGTCAAGATTCTCACCTCCATTTTTCACTTTGAAAAATCCACGTTACTGTACTCAAACTCAAATCCCAAACTCATATAACATTTTATTTTTTACTTTTTTCCTAAGACATTCTTGAAAATGGATGCGGTGGGTTCTTTATTCTGATAAATTCCAATATTTTACCTTTGCTTTATTAACAGGTTGTCTGGTGATGTTTTGGGGGAATTCAACATTGTTTGAACATGTCTTTTATCTTTCGGGGTCAAAACAATTATACAGGAATATTTTGTTTAACTTTTCATCTCCCATTCCTGTATCAATGCCAGGAAAATAATAGATGACCTATGAGTCTTTGTTGAATGGATGAATAAATGAATGGATATGAGGGCCTCTACACTCCTCTCACTCCTGTTCATTGAAGGAAGCTTATGCCTTGGTAGGGAAAGTGGAGAGCATCTTGTCTGTGCTATGTCTTCTAAGTGCCAGCTAAGGCTGCAACCTGTAAGGACATCACTTGGTCCCTTTAGTCCTTGACCATTGTATCAAGGATGTTAAAGGGGCCTTCCTTGCCTGTAGTGTTCTTGTCTTTGCTGGCTCCATGAGGAACTGATTCAGTATTCTTTATTCCTACAATCATCCTTCTCCTGCTTCCATGCCACACATATGCTGCAAAAACACATCAGAACGTCTTCAGCTGTTCTTCGACATTTGCCATGTTGAGCGCATAGAAAATAATTTTATTATGATGTGCTATACTTGTTGTTTCAAGCTCATGTGCCCTAAACACAGTACCATTGCTTCTGCTCTCATATAATGCCAGGCTTGGGTGCCTAGAGTTTGCCTATTCCCTGGGCCAGGTCTGTACAAGTCCTAAGGTCTCTGCTGCAGTTGATCAGCTCTGCCATTGTGCGATAAACAAAAAGAAGTACATGCTGGTTGGTGCTAGTGATCATAACCAGAGCCTTACACATGCTAGACAAGCATTAAACCACTAAGCTACATTCCAGCCCTCGTACAAGTTGTTTTGAAACAAAAGTTCATTTATTCTAGGGCAGTGATGGCAAATCTTTTAGAGCTTTCAATGATGCAAACAGCCTTCTGTGGCATGTGTGCCGAGGTTCACTACCACTGTTCTAGGGGCTTATTGCAAGCAGTGATGTGTGCACTGGCTGTTGCTAGAAGAAAGTCTTCACAAAAGCTACTCCTGCACATAAAATGCATGTTGAACTTTAGCAAGGGTAAGATGCAGTTAGGGCTGGTTGGTACTGGACAGGTGTCCCCAGTTCAAGTGCTTTTAGCTGCTAGGTTAAGGTTTTGGCAGTCTTTCACAGTGGTTCCACAAACATTTTATGGTCTCCTGACTACATTTCATATGTTTTAACAAAAGTAACTATTTTGATTGCAACAACTTACATAAAAGTTACCATGAAACATCATGGAATAAGCTTCTCACTAAGTCAGTAATGTTGGAGCCAACAGTTTATCTGCCATAAAAAATAAGGAGAGAATGTGAAATGGGAAGAAAAAGTCTAAAGGAGAAGGGGAAGTGGAAAGGGTAGGGGAAAGGAAATAAAGGGAAAGAAAATATATGAAACATGGAAACAAAGTCTTTGTAAATAGGGAAGGGTAAAGGGGATAAAGTCGGGGCAGGGGAATGGGGAAAAAAATAAGAACCAAAATACATCATGTGAAGGTACAAGATCCCAAAGATGAACGTAACTATATTGTTTACCTTAAATGTACCGATCAAATTAATGGAAAAAAAAATATTAGGATAGAAACTAAGTGGGAGCTTAGACAAGAAGATAACTTGGAGGCCAAGGATGTAGCTCAGTTGCACATTCCTGCCTGGCACGTGTAAAGTCCTGAGTTCAATCCATAAGAAAGAAAGAAAGGAAGGAAGGAAGGGAGGGAGGGAGGAAGGGAGGGCGGGCAAGGGAAGGGAAGGGGAGAAGGGGAGGAGGGGAGGGAAGAAGAGAAGAGAAGAGAAGAGAATTTCCCAAACACAAAGAACAGACTCACTGACAGAGGATCTGGAGAGACAACTCCTTTCGCAGTAGCATCCAGAAAAATTGAATGCCTAGGATTCAGTCTAATGAAGGAGACAGAAGACCTCTACACTGAAAATTACAGCACTCTGAAAAAAAAAGTTAGAAGAGGACATAAGAATATGGAAAGACATCCCTTTCTCCTGGGTAGGAAGAACCAATAAGTGAAAATGGCTGTACTTCCAAAACTGCTATACAGATGCAATGCAATTCCTATTGAAATTCCAACACCATACTTCACATTCCTTGAGAAAACAATCCAAAAATTCATTTGTAACAAGAAGAGACCTAGAATAGCAAAAGCAATTCTAGGCAACAAAGACAAAGTAGGAGGTACTACAATTCCCAACTTGAAACTAGACTACAAAGCTACTGTGATAAAAACAATATGGTATTGGCAAAGAAATAGACTGGAGGATCAGTGGAATAGATTAGAAGATATAGAAACAACTCCAGACACACTCAGCTATCTCATCTTTGATAAAGGAGCCAAACACCCTTGCTGGAGGACAGATAGCCTCTTTAAGAAATGGTGCTGGAAAAATTGGAGTTCAACTTGCCAAAAATTTTAGTCTAGACCTATATCTCTGAACATGCACTAAATTAAAATTGAAATGGGCAGAAGCACTGAACCAGTTGGAAGAGAGTTCAGGTAGAATTCTTGAAGACACTGGTATAGGAAAAGATTTCATGAACAAAACCTGTTTCATGGGAATTAGTACAAAGAATCAACAACTGTAATCTCATCTTATTAAAAAGCTTCTGCACAGCAAGAGAAATCACTAACACAGTGAAGAGACAACCAGCTGTTCCTCATAAAATGGTCTACTATCTAGAATATATAAAATACTTAAAAGAATCAGACCTCCCAAATTTAATCAGACCTCCCACTCCAAAAATGGGTATCTGAAATGAACAGACATTTCTCAAAAATATAAGTAGAAATAGCAAATAAACATATGGAAAAACATTCAACATCATTGGTCATTAGAGAGAAGCAAATGAAAACAATGCTGAGATTCTACTCCACTCCAGAAAGAATGGCTGCTACCATGAAATCAACCAGTAACAAATTCAGGAAGGGATGTGATGAAAAGGAACCCTTCTTCACTGTTGGTAGGAGTGTAGACTGGTGCAACCACTGTGGAAATGGATGAAGATTCCTCAGAAAACTAGGATTAGAGGTCCCATTTGACACAGCTATTCCCCTGATGGGGAATAATTCTCCCAAAAGAATTAAAAGCAATACCACAGCAATATATGAGCACCCATGTTTGTAGTAGCACAGTTTATAATAGCTAAAACTTGGAAACAGCTCAATTGCCAATCAACTGGTGACTGGACAAAGATGTGTTTTATATATAGATATCTATATATATATATATATATAAAATGGATATATATATAACTACATGTATATATAAAACTATATATATTAACATATATATATTACTATTCAGCCACAAAGAATGAAAAACTAGAGACATTTATATCTAAATGAGAACTGAAAGTGTAAATAAGGGTCAAAATGTCTAATAGATAATATGAAATAGTAAGATAAGGCCCAACGGGGAAGGAAATATGAGAGGGGTAGGGGAAAGGAAAGAAATAAATATGGGAAAAAGAAAAATGAAAATAAATTCTTTGTAAATAGGGAGGGGTAGAGGGATGGAAGGGAGGGCAGGGGAGTGGGGAAAAAAGTAAGAACGAAGATATATCATGTGAAGGTACAAATTCCCAATGATGAATGTCATCATATTGTATACCTAAAATGTACCAAAGAAATTAATGAATTTTAAAAAAGAAGGTAACTTTGGCTTATCTCAGGGGTGGTACTATGATGAAAGGGACAGGTGGGCACTCTGACCTGATGTCATCCAGACACTGCTCATTTTATTCAAAATTGAAAATGGATAGTGACAGACTAACTGTTCAGTAAAAAAAGCAGAGTATGATAGATCTGGTGAAAAAGCAATGTGAATTCTCTATCATGAACAACAAAAGTTTATTATACATGTGCCTATAGCTATCATGTAAGTTTAGTGTTATATGTCACAGCGTTTGGTCCCCTTTGGAAATGATCATGGTAGTGGCCTTTTTGTTAAATGACTAGGGTACAGAACCTATGCCACATTTATAATGTTTTAGGATGTCCAGGGTACTTCTTCATCTATGCTCACTACACAACCCTGTCTCCTAACTGGAGAGAGATAGATACACACGCAAATGGGTGAAAGGTCTGGGATGGAAAAAAATATTAAAGTGTTGAGTATCTTCCTAAATGGATGTTACAGAAGGCAATTGGAAGGGTGGGGGAAACTACAAGAAGAGAAAGTTACAAGTGGGAAAATTTAGAAGAGGAAATGAGAGATTTTTCAGAAGGATAACAAGACCAAATGCCAAGAACAAACTATTTGAAGCAATCCGTGTGACAACTGGAGAATAAAATTAATTACTCTTATCAAGAAATAACTCTAGGGCCAGGGATTTAGCTCAGTGGCACCATGTCTGCCTCACAAGCACAAGTCCTAGTTCAATCCCCAGTACGAGAAAAAAGAAAAGAATGAAAGAAATAACTCTAACTCCAAGAGGAGCTAGAGATGGAGCTATGTATACAGACAATGCAACTTCTGCTTTTACCTCATCTATGATTTTATTTTTCTCCATTTTAAATTCTGGTATTTTTTAATGTTATATGCCCTTATACATGAACTATATACCTTTCTGGAACAAAATGTAGCAACGATAAATGAATACAATATGCTCTGCTTTGGTTATAACCAAAATGTCATTATTTATTTGTTTCAAATTCTTTTGGAAGTGGGTAAATAAGGGATTCCAACTCTGTCCAGTAAAGTTCTATGGCTATCACAAGGGCGCTACAAACTTTGATACCAAACAAGCACTGGTTAAGGCCATACTGAAATGTTTTTAATTATGTGCAAACCATAAAACAGAAGTTACATTTAAAAATTGTAGTTTTCCATTGTGATGTACTCCTTCAATCAGAAGTGGTACAAGTAAGAATTTTCATGAAACCGAGATTACTTTTGATACAATGAAATGTCCTTAAACCCCAAAAGATTGGGGAGATTTTGCAGGAATAGCTATCCCTTTCAGAGGGGCACCTCTTTGTTTTTATTGAAAAATATTTGAAGAATAACTATTAAACTAGATTGGTGCACGGAAGGTCTCAACAGAATTGTGTATAGGATACCAATTTGGAACTTTCAGTTTCATATCCTAAATGCGGGACTCAGAAGACGCAGTGAGCGGCAAAGGCATCAGCTCTAGCAGGATCCTGTGCAATAGGAGATAGGGTTTAAAGGGTGATACCACCAGAAAGGGGACTACAGGGCTGAAATATTAAATAGATGGTGTAATATGTATTCATTAATCACAAAGACAGACTATCAGAATGGATATATTCTCAAATTTAAGTATTTAAGTAAAAGTGTTTTTATTTTTTTTTTCATGAAAAAGCTACATAGGTGATGAGTTTTGACACAGGCAACCTGCTCACTGCTGTTATGACTAGAGGTACAAACACTGTTTTAAGGCATAAGCAGACAAATGGCATTTTAATAGCAGTATAGTATTTCATCATATCATAGTATAAGTACTACAACTGAATCAGTCTCCTGTTGAAAATGTAAGTTTTTGGTATTATAAGCTACACCTTACAGCCATTGCCTTAGTAGTTGTTACTGCCAAATGAAAGAGAATGAAGTGATATAAATGAGACAAGGTATTTTAACAAATGGGATATAAAAGAGACGGGATGTATATCAGACACAAATAGCTATTATAGTTGTCAAATAGGTCCACTACAAAGTTAAAAAGATGCAATTGTAATGCCTTTTTTTCAAAACTGAAAACCACAACTGTTCCCATGATTAGCCCCGATTCCTTTTCAATACACTATGTCCTGGACTTCTTCGCACAAGTAAGATAGATCTTTAACTAAATTAATGCAATGTAAGCTTGGGCAGGAATACTTATGGTATACCAAGATTTCTAAAGGAAATGATCACAGATGGTTTTAAGGAAATCATCCTTAGCTTCCATAGAATTCTTTTAAAAACTGACTTGCTCGAGGACCTGCCAGGGTTTACTCTAGACCTTCTCCCCCTTAACAATTAAGACACACCTCTCCCACATATTCATTGTTATTATGTTTTATTACTGAAGCATTGAAATCCTCAAATGGATAAAGCGTGCATTAGAAATGTAGAATTTGTGCCCATTCTGGAATATCCTGAGTTCAGACACATACTAAGTAGGGAAAACTTCCCAAGGCAATACAGCAAAAAGAGCATTGGTATGAAATAGTGAAATGGACATGTTACAAACAGACTATAAGGCCATCTTCCCCCAAAGACTTTGTTCTTTCTGGTTCTACATTTTGTATAATTCATTCTCTGAGTATGGGCAAAACCTGCAACTTGCTACAAACCAACAGAATATGGCAAAGGTGATGAACAACATGTCACTTGCATGATTACATCATTTGATATTAAGACTGCTTCCTAGCAGACTCCAAGGATAGATTCTCTTTGCTGACATGGTATAGTAGGCAGCTATGTTGAAAACATGCATAGGACAATGAAATGCAGGCAAACTGTAAGACTGTAAGAGGCTCCTAACCAAAAACCAGTAGAAAACTAAGGCCTTCAGTCATATGGCTGCAAGGAAATGAATTCTACCAACAACATGAATAACCTTGGAAAACGATTATTCCCTTGAACTTTCATACGAGAACATGTCTCAGTCCATACCTGAACTGTGCCCTTGTGAGACCCTAAACAGAGAATCAAATGAAGTCAGGCCTGCATTCTTGGCCACGGACATCGTGAGATGATATATATGTATTAAATTCCTAAACGTGATAAGTTTTTACATAACAATAGAAAATGAGTTGATATTCCAGTTTTCATTCAGATTTTGTTCACGTGTAAAGGTAACCAATATAAAGGGTAAAAATATTTTGAGAAAGGATGAAAATTACACTGAGGGATTCTACAGAGAGGTCCTAGGCTAATCATTATTTTTAGGATAAAAGCACTGGTGCTGTGCTGTCTGTAAACTAGATAAGGGAGGAGACTATTTCAGGAACCCAGATCAATCCAGGTCAGTGTTTTTCCAACTAGATTCTGATTTTCTTCCTCATTTATTAAATATTTTTTTCATTGTTTATTGGTACATTTTAGGTATACAATAGTTACGTTCATCATTAGGAATTTGTACCTTTCTTTGCATCATATATCTTGCTCCCTATATTTTTCTCCATTCCCCTGCCTTCCCATCAAACCCTCCACATTTACAGACTTGGTTTCCATTTTTTTCCTTCTGTCATATTTTTTCCTTTCCCTTCTTTCCTTTCCCCTACCCCTTTCACTTCTCCTAACCCACTTAGAGCTTTTAAGTGCTTTTCTTCCTAGAAATCAAATCTCTAATTAGTTTATAATTAAACACATTATTTGTTTTCAAATCTTAAAAAACATGTGTAGCATATTTTTGCAATACAAAATGGAAATGGAAAGATGGAGTGAGTTTTTTCTAGATGGAAAGATATTTTAGTTTCTCTAAAATTGCATCAATTAATCAGATTAAATCTATTAAGGGGAAAATTTAATCTTAAATGGTTAAGTGATTTATTCAAGGTCAGATTTAAATCAGAATTGCAGTTTGCTCTCCTGGACTTTTTGTTGTGTTTCCTTACATATTAAATTTTAACCTTAAATTAAAATATTTTTCATGATAGAATGAAAATTTTCTATATAAAAAAATGTGTAATGAATTAATTTATGAGTCTTGAGGTTGTACAAACAGGTTTTGCCATAAATAAAATAAATAGATAAATAAATTTTTATTTTTACTTAAGAAGTACTTATTTACTTTTAAATTCCCATTGCATATTTTTAAGCTGTAATTTTTCTAATCAATTGAGAATAAAACGAATACCTAGTTTAATAAAATTATTTGGGAATAAGATACTTTCTTTCAAAATAATAGATACTGGCACACAAATTTTTTATAAAGATTCTTTAAAAATAAAGCTACATTTTGAGAAATTAATAAAACGTGGATTTTTGTTTTCATGATAGAATGTTTTTGGAACAAAATATTACTGGTTTTAAGACTTTGAGCTACTAGTGAACACTTTTACAGAAATATGCATTTGTTGTTATTATAGTAAATGATTTCTCCCCACATTTTCAGGGATATATTAAGTATTAGATTTGTATCTGTAACTTATGTTTGTCATTATAATCATGTTGCCATACTAACATTACAGTCATGTTAAGTCCAAAATGGAAAATGTTCTTAGATAGGACATATCTCTTATAATTGTTAAATAGAAGACTGAAAATCAGTCATAACCACAGATTGTAATTAATATGTCTTCATTCTCCTTAAGTCCTACTATTACAACACAACCAAAATCATGACACGCAGAATAGGGCAAACTTCCTGATAGATCTGTAGTTGAATAAGTAAAGATTCACACACAATAAAAGTTGCAGTACACAGAGTACTTACCCTCAGAGAATGCTAAATTGAAATTTATATTAAAAATAAATATGATAGGCAATAAAATTTCTGTGATTGACTGAGAGGCATTTCTCAAGAGTTATATGAATAAATCTGAACTCTGGAGTCAAAGCAATATTTTAGCACTGACTGATTTCCTATGATAAAATAGGTTTCCTGAGATTTAACTTGAGAATAAATGAAATTTCCAGCAGCTTAATTACTGCAATAAGACAACTTTAAGACAGTGCTTCTTAAAATTATAATCATGTTTGTGAATTTCAAGCAAAGAACAAGTTCAAAATGCGTCAAGGTCATGATTATGTCTTTTTTAACAAAAGTAATTTTAAAGAATAGGCAAAACCTGAAAGTTTGTGACCTCAATGTTGTTTTATTGCCATAATATGTATTTTGAAATAAAGCATCCTGAAAAGGAAATGTTGAGTAGGACCAGCGCAAAACTTTTAAGTATTTATAAATCAGATCATTAATACTATCAAGCCAGCTCTAAGTGCACAGTCAACAGCTGTAAGAAATGTAGTCACTGGCCCTCTGTTCTCGACTGGAAAAGTATAGTAACGAAGGATGTCAAATTCTTAGTGCAGATTTGATAGTTATACAACTATATACAGTATTAACAAATGGCACTAAAATGATAAACTGAACCACAGAAAAGAGATTCTGAAGCAATTACTAATCAGGAAAAGATTCTAATAAATCAATCAGCATTAAGGTTGCTCTTCATCAGCTAGATTCATGGTATTGCAAATTATTTACATTTTTAAATGTCTCACCTGGCTTAGCAATGATATTCAAATAATTTCCATAATGTCGCCTGACAAGGGCATCTCAGAAAATTGCTTATTTAACTCTGAGATTTTAATCGAACAAGGAGAGAGAAGAAAGGAGGGAGGGAGGGGGAAAGAGAAAGCGGGGGAGAATAAATTCAGTAAGGCACAGAAAGTATAAAAGAAGGTCAAAGTCAAATATAAAGGAATAAAATTTTAACAAGTGTCTAAAAGTACAGATTCATCCTGTCCACAGAGTATATGTGTAGATGTAGTATTGTTTAATTTCTTTATGGTAGTATATATGTAATTTGTATCATCCTAGGATTAGCAATGATATCCTAAGTCCTTTTTAATATATATAGTGAAAACCATATAGTGGCACCAGGCCTATTTGTATGTTTCAGTCTAATTTGCATATATTTAAACTCCAAAGCAGAACAATATATTTTATAATTTATCTTCAACATCACTTTCCAAAAAGGAAAGAAGAAAAGAGTTTTCTGTTCTTTAAGAGTTTCTAAGGTAGAAAGAAACTGTCTAAAATTATACAGTAAGTTCCACAGAGCATTAAGATTTTCCCTGTGGTGGAATTTCATTACATTATGCACCTTGCCAGAAATCACTTTCTAAATTACTCTCTGGGCTAAAATGAACAGAGTGTGTGTAAGCAAAGAAAGAAAGGTACTTTAAAAATAAAAGAACAAAGAAGGGGAAAAGTTCTCAAGCAAATACCCATTCATGTTCAAAGTACCATTTTCTGCTGCTGAGCTTTTCAAGGTAAACAAAATACGATTCAATCCCACCCTCAGTGAGCACATAGTCTAGTTGGATAGAGAGGACAGATAGGATATGAAACAAATAAATATTTACCCACTCTATATAGATAGAAAATATACTCCATTCCCACTGCTTACTTCATTATTTATGTGGTTTGGAAAGAAGATATCCACTCTCATTCTTTTCTGTGATTTGTGTATGCTTTTACAACCTAACGAAAGTTCCAGCAAAATTTTAAACTGAAGTATAAATTTACTATCTTCCATTATCTTACACCATACTTTTAAGAGCTACTTTTTTTCTAATATATGTAGCATAACCTTCTGGGTAACACTTCTTTCTCCTTTACACCCTCTCACTTAGTCGGTCCCCCGACCGTTTATAAAATAGTCCTTAACTTCTCTCCATTTGCATTTCCTGAGCTCACAGTACAATCTTTGTCCTACGAGATTTCAAGAATTTCAGCTGGGCACAGTGGCACATGCCTATAATTCCAGCTATTCAAAATGATGAGGCAGGATGATAGTGAGTTTGAGCCCAGCTTGGGCAATTTAGTAATTTAGCAAGACCCTGTTTCAAAATTTTAAAAAAGCGAGGCAGGTTAACTCATTGTGAAGGTCCTAAATTCAATCTCTAGTACTGATAATGAAAAATAAATTTCTCACACAATGAAGGTAATAAAAGGACAAAAATTCTTGAAGTTTAAGGTTTCAGAGGTAAAGAAGTTCTGGAAAATACACAGACCATATATTGCAATGGCAAAGGATGACAAGAGTAGTGGAAGTCTAGATCTCTTAAATTTAGAAGAAGCCCCAAGGAGAACATATTACATATATTCACAAAAATGATAGGTTACTAATCAGGATGTCAGTAGTGGGATGATAAAGGGGGAAAAGCAGGTACAAAAGTTTTGATGAAGTGAACAGGAGGTTGCTACATACATGAGATAATAATAGACAGACGAAAGTAGTCAGATGCTAAGACTGAAGTAGTAATTTGAAGTAGCAATTTTTACTTGAAAGTGGAAACTGCTAACAGACATTGAGAAAAAATAGAATGCATTTCCTTCTGCAGGATGCACATTAAATAAGAGTAAAGTTTTAGACAAGACAATGGTAGAAAAAGAATTATAGGGTATAGAGGACTTTATTTATGAAGGGGTAAAAGTGCCACAGGCTTAGTGTAAAAGACATGGAGAGAGTGACAAGGAGAAGCAGGTTCAGAAAAGACAAAGAATAGTAAAGTATGGAGTGAGTGTAAAGGGTGACAAATGACTTGAGGAACTTCCATTGTGAGCAATAATCTAAGAAGAAAGATTGCCAAATTAACTGTTACAAAATACAATGCAGAAGATGACAGATTTTCCAGACAAACCTCCTCAGGTAGAATTCTAACTCTACCATTCAGACTCTGACTTTGTAAAGTGCACGCAGTATTTTGTGCAAACTTGCACATATCAATTCTTGAATATCCATTATTAACTGGTAAAGCCCAGGGAAATCAGAGGTCTGATCTGAAGTTGCCAAAATTAGTTGCAAAAATAGGATCCCCATGGAAGTGAGATCAGTGGATTAAAAAACTGGTACATTGAAATCCATAAAAACAAACAAATCAGAGGCTTGGTGGCTAAAATGGGCCCTAGTTTTTAGGACAACAGATCTTAAACTTTAATGTCCATCATAGCCATCTGGTGGGCTTGTTTAAAAAGACTGCTGGGTCCTACCCATCCTAGTTTCTACTTCAGTAGAAGTAGAGTGAGCCTTGAGAATATACATGTTCAACAAGATCTCAAGTGAAGCTAATGTTGGTCCAACAGAAAGAACCCTAAACTCAGGCTATAAATACAGATGCATCCCTGGCAATCACAAGTAAGTAATAAAAGGTTTGTTTTGAATGAAAAATGTGGTCAAATAAATAGTGTGACAGAAATGCATGTGGTCTGTAAATATCAGAGAGGGGATTACAGAAGAGGAGATACTTAATGATGAGGCTGGGAAGATACTAGAGCTAGAGAGAGAAACCTGAAAAGAGAAGCACAAATAAATATCTAACCCCAATGGGTAAAAAATGTGTGTATGTTGATAGAAAGTAGCTAGTCTGGCTAAAGCAGGTAAGTTACTTTACACACACACACACACACACACACACACACACACCCCTTTTAGGCAGAGGAAGACAAGGTCAAGATTTTGATGTACCTAATATCAAGGTGAAGAATCATCAGTAACTGCATTTAATCCACACCTATTAGAAAGTGAGCCCAGATCTCTGTTCATCTGTCTCATCACTTGATGCTGAACTCTATGCTCGAGATACAAGGCACTGAGGCAGGATGAAAAAGTGTCAAAGAAAAGTATGCATATTTATGGAGACATATACAATATTATCATTAAAGTCTTTCAGGTAGGATAGTGGTAGGATTAGTATTTAAAACATGGATTCAGGTTTTTTGGGTTTTTTTTAACAATATGACACGTTGTAACAATCTATCAAGTCTCATTTTCTCTAAAAGAGTAGCATTTGCCTCACACTGTTGCCAAAATTAAATCAGCAAACGCAATCAGAATTCAGCATTTGAGCTACTAAAAGATAAGCTATTTTAATTCTTACATACTACTGGAACACATCTATAAATCTAGACTTATTGGATAGCACATTGTTTTCTTGTCACTGCTCCAACGTAAGTGTTATTTCCTGAAGATTTACTAAACTGGAATTGTCTGAATAAGGACGTTTACATTGTCATCCTATAGGATAAAGATCAGAGGCGTTTGAAAGTTTTGGCTCTAGTGCAAAAATTATTTAAATCTTACATCTTGATTAAAATGTAGATTTATATCTAAAGGTCAGAAGAAACATTAAAGTTGTGTCAGAGGTAACAGTCACATGAAGGAGTAGGACCAAAAAGATTCAAGAAAGTTCTTTTCCCCTTTCATTGAAGGGACCTACATGGGTAGTTGACATTTAGAATTGGTTGTATATATCAATTGAAGAAGTATGTTCCCTTCTTAAATTGCCAATTTAGCAGTGTTAGTTTAGGTTCATGGCATATACCATAACTGATTATAGTTAAATGAAACAATATAAATTGAGCTCTTGTGGTGACTTTTTAAAATATAAGGTCTATGTAGTTCAGGCTGGCCTTGAACTCAGTAGGCAGCCCGCGCTCGCCTCGAATTTGAGGCAATCCCCTTACCTTAGTCCCAAGTGCTGATATTGCAGGTATGTGCCACCTTAGCCCACAAAACACCTGTTATTGACACTACATAAAATTCTGGAAGGAAGCTAAGGGAAAGAAAATTGTTAATTATGATTCCTGATCCACATGCACGAAGGAGTTGATTGCTGAATGTAGTGTAGACACAGGAGGAAAATGACACATCTAACCACGTCTGTGTTCTTTCAGATCTCCTGATATACATTAGGACGTTTTGGGTCACTTATCATCTGAATTCTTATCATTTGCTTCAAATAATCTAGAAAGAACTACATTCTTGAGCTGTTCAATGCTAACAGAATATTCTATTCTTGAAAAAAGACAGAACACTAGTGTATTCGTGGGTATGTACAAGTGTTAAGATTTAGAATTCAGTGAAAATGAGATGACAAAATATAAGATATATTAATTTCCACTTGCATTACATTTATGAGGGCCACATGTAGATAAGTGCAGTCTAAAATATATATATATAATAAATATACTAAATATGGAACGGGTAAAATGGTATTTCTTTGATCTGCATGGATAGGTCAAACAGAAATTTACATTCACAACATTCATTTAAAGTGCATGCCAAAATTTGACAGTCTTTAAAGAGTTACTAAACTGGGATATGAACTAGGTATCAATTCCATACATCATCCTATGAATGATTATTATTTAAAAAGAGAAAAAATACTCAAGAGCATATAATGGTATGGAACTTCTGAAGTTCTAGGTTAACTACAAGGGTTCAATGATCAGAAAAAAGCAAATGCTAACACAAATATTCTTGGAAATGGAAATTCCATTTACCTACTATACAGCTCAGTATTACCTTAGACACATCGTGTACTTGATTTTAAATAATTTTCTTTAAATTCAACTTACCAGTGTATTTTATATATAAAATGACAAGTTGAGAAGACAACACATCGAGTGGCACAGCTGGTAAAGTATGTTAAAATTTTAATCATTAAATTGGCTTTGTATATGATTGCAAATTTAAAAATATATTACATGCATAATTCTACATGAATTGTCTAATATGTACATTAACAGGTACTTTTGTAAGTGGTATTTAATCTTACTGTATTATATTTTTAAAAATATTTTAAAAGTTTTGCTTTTTAAGATTTTTTTCAAATTTCTGCATTTGAATATTTCTATTACTTAATGCCTACATTTTCAAGCCAAATTAATAGTCTAGAAAACATGAGAGTAAATTTAATATTCTTGGGGGACTTTGAAGCATATCCTAGAATAGTCCTAAAAGCAAATGTCTTAAATGACTTAGAAATTTCATCTTAAATCTTAACATACAATCTTTGTTTTGTAATCATCCAAATATAATTGTGTTAAAGGACAAGTATTTTATATTCCATAAAGAGATGATCTAAAACATGGCTTTGTCTATCCCTACCACATAAAGAATGGCCCTGAGGTTTAAACTGTTAGGGGGGTGAAGGGAGGGCAGAGGTAAGGGGAAAAAATGAGAATCAAGACTTGTCATGTAGAGGTACAAGATCCCAACAATGAATGTAACTGTACTGTATCCCTAAAATGTACCAATAAACTCAATTAAAGCTGAAAAAATAAATAAATAAAAATAAATAAATAAAAGGATCTTCTTCATTTTTTTTCCTCTCATTGAGTTTATTGGTACATTTTAGGGATACAGTACAGTTACATTCATCATTGGGATCTTGTACCTTTACATGACAAGTCTTGGTTCTCATTTATTCCCCTTGTCCCTGCCCTCCCTTCAACCCCTAAAAGGATCTTCTTCTAATAGCATTCTACAAGATTTTTTTGGAAGCCTTAAATTTGTACCATTTAGAATAATAGTTTTGTTTCACTTCCTAAATAGGCTTAAATTTACCATTTTATTGATATTTTTAGAATTAACACATAAACCAAGTGAATTCAAAAGATAATTTAGAACATAATTTACCATTGTCTCTTCAATCCTCTATTCTACACTCAATTTGGTTTTTCCAGGATGTTATAATCTTGATTTGTCTTTTTAAACCAATGACTATCTACATTTGTGCCTCCCACCCTTTTCTTAAACTTGACAATTCTTAAATAAAACTACCCCCAAAACAATTTCCTAACTGCCAAAGGTTGAGCATACCACAACAGCATTTAATAGTTCCTGCATAAACTGTATGTAACGGTTTACTTATCTCACATTAAACTGGAAGCCCTAAGATACAACTGTTTCAGTGGCTGATTAATCCCTCAGTATCTATGTTGGAACATAGTTAATAGATAAGTATTTACTGAAAGAAATATTCTGGAATGAAATATTCTAAAGTTGTTAAAAGTAGATGCTAGTAAATAAAGTCTAAAATCCATTTCATTATAACATGTTTGTAATAGTAACCCTTTTTAGGATCCTTTTTATTTTTCAGTTATTTCAACTGAAAGCATAATAACAGATGCTTTACTCTTGATACAATCTTTAAAAACCTCCCTCATTTGGTGTTTTATCAGTTAATTTTATAAAGAAAAAATTAAAATTTGAGGTAATAATCTATGAAGTTACTCACAAAGAGATCAAACTTTAGCTAAAGATAACACAGGTGGCTTATTAACTACAACCTGAAACAGCACAGGTGGCTTCTTAACTGTGACCTATCCTTTGAAAGAAAGCAGTCTTTCCTCCCTTTTACAGCCTGGCTCATTAGCGCTTAAAGTCCCACTATTCCTTACATCTGCCTTTATGACCGCTGCTGTGTTGTGTAAACAATAAGTATTGACAACTCTGGAGATCCCTGTCTTAGCCAGGAAATAACTAATGTCAGGTGGCCTTAGCCAGGAAGAGCTAAGATCAGATCCTGGCTCTACAAGTAATAAACTATTATTCATTATTTATTTTTTTCCCCAGCTTTGAGTTTATTGGTACATTTTAGGGATACAGTAGTTACATTCATTGTTGGGATCTTGTACCTCTACATGACAGTTCTTGGTTTTTTTTTCCCCTTACCTCTGCCCTCCCTTCACCCCCTCCTCCCCTCCCCATCTACAACCACTTTATTTCCATCTTTTCATTCTCACATTTTTCTTTTCCCTTATTACCCTTCCCCTACCCATCCCACCTTCCCTACACCTTTAGCCCCTTCCTTCCCATTTCACAATGTCAGTAATCTTATTAGGATCTTACGTATTACTGCAGTCTATTCACACCACAGAAACTATTCGGTATGCACACATGTGTGACTTACTTCACTTGGGAGTATATCCTCAATATGTATACATTTTCCTATGAATGAATCTATTTTCTCATTCTTTATGGCTGAGTAATATTCCATTTTATAGAAAAACCACATCTTCCTTATCCAGTTTCCAGCTGATGGGCAAATGGGCAAGCTGAGAACACAACTCTCAAATCTTCATGAGTGACACACAAAATTTTTTAAAGCAGTTTTGTTGTTTCTAGTACTAGGAAATGAACTCGGGACCTTGCTTACAAGACAGGCAGTGGAACCACTGAGCTAAATCCCCAGGCCCCTAAAAGTAGCAGTTTTAAATGTTAAATGGTTGAGAAAAACATGACAATCTACTTAGCAAAAAGACCAAAGTTTGCTTGTGGAAGAGTGTCTGAAGAATTAGGTTCACTTACCACAAAGGACCAGAAGGAGGGCTATCTGAAACTAGACACAAAGCTGTAGACATCAGATACGGTATGTGGCTCTTAGTACATGGAAAAGTGAGGAAGCAAACAAATGCCTGAGATGCATATGTATGTGCATCCTGGTGTAATTGGGTGCGATTTTCTACTTTCATCTGTTGCTTCTCATGAAGAAATCACACAGGCATGAATTTGGGTTTTTAATTGCTACAGAAAACAAACTGGGCTGTGGTTGTCTTCATGCTCCCTACAGTGCACACAGCAAAGATCAATGACTTCTGAAGATTTAAAATAGTCCAACACTAACTTCTAGAGAAACAAATTTTCATAAATGGAATGTTCAAAATTTTCCCAAGTAAAAACTACCAATGGAATGATGCTGTATTTCACATAGATTCTTAAGTAAATGGATGTCTCCCATTTTACAGATAAGAAATGTCAAGGCTTTTAAAGATCTTGCACAGCTGAAGAGGAATCAGGTTTAACTCTAAGTTTAGTTTCATATCAATGCTTATTCTTTTCAGCGGAATATATTAAGTAAATATATTTGGTTATATTTTACATTAGAAAATTCCACTTAGGGGAGACAGGAGACAACTATATTGCTATGCTCTCCCTGCAGTAATTTCTCCAAATCATGACTATGCGAATTGGAATCATCTTTTAGAATTCTGTAAGTCATTTAAAAGGAGCTTTTTAACAATATTCCCTCCGCTAAACTTAATGTATTCATTAATGGCAAGATACATAGATGCTTTACATTTCTGGAGACTTCTGAACTGCTAAAATTTCAGAATTTAAAAAAAAGGCAGGAAAAAGAAAAACCTATCGATTTTATGTAAAGTAAAAATGCAGTAAATCATGTTATCAGTTTACTAACCATAAATAAAAAAGAAAAATCCAATTGGTTGGTTATGCTTATAAAAATTAAGTCATAGGAGCAGGAAACTTAATAGCTCAGGTTGAAGAAAAATGGAGATAAACAATTAAAAAGCTATGTGATGGACAGCTATAGCACCAAAGTTTAGACAGCAACAGGGGTAGTAAGCAAGAAACAGACATGACAGTAGAGAAAATTGCAAGCCGTAAGATTTAAAAACAAAAATCTGCACCGAATGTATTGGAAATGGCCCCGAAGGCCTATTACACAGCTCAATCTGTATTTATTGCAAAGTTCTCTCAGCTATCAGAGTCATCACTCAGTAAGGCTTATGTCTTTCAACTAAGATTTCTACCCAAGCGGAGTGAGGAAAAAACTGAAGTGTTAAAAGAAATTTTGGTCTATTTACCAAAGTGACCCGAGTATCATTTTATGATACCACACAATATTGGGTTTAGGGCTTATAGCGTTAATTTGTCGTCATTTTTAAAGTCAATGCAAATAGAAATTCTTTTCTTGTTAGGATAAATTTGCTATTTAGGTCTAAGTAAAAACATAAAAAAAACAAAAACTGGTATCAGTTATTAGCAGTTTTCCTATCAACCTGTACAACAGCTTTATGAATCCTAACAGCAGGTATCTATTTCCTTGACTCAGTGTAACACATTGGAAGATGGCTGGACACTCAGACACATGAATCTGAATTGTCTTAATCCACTCAGAATGTTGCTAAAACTATTCATTTGCCTCATTAGAAATCTTTATCTTTAAAACTAAGAGGTTAAAGCTACTCATTTTGTCCTTCCTCTTAAGACGAATATGAGTAACATTATCAATGAAATGACTTTCACTGAGGAAATTAAATTCTCAAAACAAAAATTTGTGTTCTACTACAGTGCTTTCTCAAACTGTTACCTGCCAATCTTGTCAAAATATAGATTCAGCAGGTCAAAAATGGAGCTGTCTTTTGAGTCTAGTAAATTCCCAGGTGGTATTCAGTGATACTAGTCTGGTAACTGCATTTAGAGTAGCAAAATTGTAGGAGCTGAAGACACTGACAGGCGAGGCCAGTCTAGATATTATTAGAGAGCAGTGACCATATCCGGGAATAAAATGTAAGGAAAATATGCAAAGTTTTAAATACTGTAATTTCTAGATATGCACTAGATATGGGGGATGAAAAATGTGTGCAGGAAACATGAAAGGTGGTAAACTGCTAACTAAAGCTGAGTGACAGAGGTATGTTATATTCTATTAAAAATAACAATTACAGGACTCAAAAATCCTGCACAACCCTGACATCAGGTTGAGATGCCAAATGCCCATTCTGTTCACTGAAATGGGAGTGAGGAATAGAAAAAGAATTTGGACAACAAAATACTGTATTAAACAGCTAAGTATTACAATAATTGCAGGATTTTTGTTAACCAGACAGAAAAATTTAGACTACTGAAAATAACAGGTCAACACCCCCTGCTTACCCCTTTGAAAAGCAATCACTGAATAAAAACGTGCTAAATTTAGGGTAATTATCACCCCTGGAGAAAAAATGAGGAAGGACTAAAATCAGGAAGAGGCACATAGTTCAATCTTTAATGTTCTATGAAGTCATGCATAAAAATCACATTTAAGGTACTGAAAATATGAAGTGGTGATACAGCTCAGTGTAAGAAAGTTGGTATGGTATTCACGTTTCCCCTATTTTTCTACATATTTGAAGATACTCTTAAGGTTACCCAATTTTTTTTTTTTTAGTATTGGGGATCAAACTCAGGAGCTTGCCAGGCATATGCTGTGCTGCTGGACCACATCCCCGGCCCTCCCCTACCTTTTCTACAGGAACTGGGCTCCTGAATAAGTATTAAAAAATTTTTTTTTCAGTACCAAGAATTGAATTCAGGGCCTTGCACTTGACAGGCAGGTGCAGCACTGCTGAGCGACATCACCGTCCGTAAGATTAAGCTTTCTGATAACTAGTGAACGTATTCTAACACTACTTTAAAATTTTTCTAGTGAATTCTTGCCAGACTTTGTAGAAACAGAAACCTGTGCATTCAACTTCACTAAATAATTGTTAACTAGACAGAAATGTTGACTAGACAATTTCAAATTTATGTTTAAGAGTGAGGTGGGCAAGGAATCTTACTTGAAGACCATTTTTCCTACCTTACCTTGAAAATCAAGTTTTACAATTGTCTTCTAAAGATTTATAAATATTTATTTTTTATGAAGTCTGTAAATAAATATGTATTTTATGAAGTTGTCAAATAGTTCAGATATACAAGGCCAAATGCAAAGGCTCTTTCCCTTGGCTATGAGATACAACATGTAACTGCGTTACACATCTTTCTACTTTACCAGACTAATATTTAAATAATTTAGCAAAAGATTTTCTTTATAAAAAGTAGATATTAGGAAATTACTGTGGACAATTAAGCTTAATTTAGAATAATTTGGAGAGCTGCAAACTCTGGCACTGTAAATTTTAGAGTAGTTTACCAACTGCACAGCATTCCCACATTGACCCTATCTAAGCCTTAGTGTGCAGGGCTGAATTTATTGCCTCCATTTTAGATGAAGATCCTGGAAAACTTTATGGTAATCTAAAGAGAACAAGAACAAATTGCATGAAATCTGTTCTTTAAGAAGCTTTGAAACACTTCCAAAATAAATCACATTTAACGTAAAAAATGGTTTTTTTGGTCAGAAAAAATCTAGTTATTTCTAAATGTTCAAAGTTTGTATTAATAAAGCAGCTGAATCATACTTTAATGTTACGATTCAAATGTTGGATTGCTCCTGAGGTAAGACTCTGAGGCATAAAACAGTTGTAATGACAAAATTGTACTTTTTCTTTTTTTTGGTACTGGGAATCAAATTCAAGTCCTTACACTTGTGAGTCAGGTGGTGGAATACCACTGAGCTAGATACCTGGCCATGATTATACTTTTATGAACCTACCACTACCATTACACAGTTCACTGTATTCCACAGCCTGGATTAATTTAATGTGTTAAAATTATCATTTCACTAACGTAGTGCTTTCAAAGTAAGGCTATTTAGGAACATAGCCCAAGAAACTCTGATCTGCTACATCTTTATGCAGGAAGAACTTTGGATTTTGGTCAGCTCCTCCTTCCCCTACTACCAAGGAGATATTTAACTTTGTCCAGTTCAGTAGCTAGGACAACTCTATAGTTTCCACACATTGCTACTGGACTTTGCTTTGACCTCTAAGACAGCCCTACTATCTCCAATCTACCTGTAAAAGGTTGGGGGGGGACTCCTTTCAAGTATTATATCCACTAAGCAATACTGAGAAAAACTCCACTTAAAGCTGTGTTCAATTACTATTCATTAACCAATAGATGATACTGGTTTTTTTACAGACTAAGACATTTTTGGAGGCTGCTAGAATACCTTTGTATTACAATGCTATTTAAAGAACAAAAAACACGGGAGATCATCTAGCTTCCAAATCATCTTTAAATTGTTGGCTCTAATGTAAACAAAATTATTTTTAAATTATATATTTGAAGTGACTGAATAATTATGTAGAGTATATTTAAATATATCTTATGCACCTTCTTTTAAAAAATCATCTTATTACATAAATTTTTCATTATTGAGATGTTTTATAAGAACAAAGCAACATGTATCACTGCATGTTTATCCTGACATCAATACACCTGTTTAGAAAGTGACCAAAAATATTCTGAATAGCACCCTAATTGTAACCATATGAAAAATGAAAGTAATACCATATCCAGTTGTCAAATGTAAACTGCTCATTTTAAATACCTGAATGTGTATCTTCCTTCCTCAAAGAAAAATAGATGAAATGCTACTCTTCTTTCCAATAACATCAAATACTCTTTGTTGAAACTCACAAGGTAGTCTAAGATTAGTAGGAAATCTTTAGCGGACACAAAAGATGAAAGATGAAACTGCAGCAAGAGAGCATGGCAAGTCCAAAAGATCTACTAGTGCATAAATCTACTGGAAAAACAACAACAACAAGAACGAAAGAGATAGAAAGAATTAACAAGCTACAATAGAAAGTTATGTGTTTAAAGCAGTAGATTATAAACAGGGTGGGAAATGTTTAATATGTGTCTTCCTGAAGAGCAGTGATCATCTTTTAT
>NW_022900945.1:29788521-29848802 GCF_012274545.1 Fukomys damarensis | reverse complement strand
AAAAAAAAAACAGCTGGTGTATTTTCACAGCATCTAGATTTATTTATGGTATAAAGCCATAGAATTGTAATGTTATTACTCCTTTCCCACCCTGGCAGAGAATAAACATGAATTCAGAAGCACAGTGGAGTGAAAACAAAGAGAGAGAAAAGGCAGCAGAGAAAGACAGAAAAGGTGAATACAGAGCTACAGAAGTGTTTATTGAGCATGCTACAGAGGTAAGCAGAGTACACACAAAATGAAATTAAACAACCATCAAACCTCCCAACTTTGTTAGAAAATTAATTTTTAATTGTGCCGCTTCCAAACTATACTGAATTTTACATTTCTAAAGATGTAAAAACTCAACTAATAGAAAATATACATGACCATTCTGTCTACATAGATAACAGAATCTATGAATCTTGAAACTAAGTACATCAATTTCAAAAAGTATTGGTCATTTAACAGAATCAACAATTCAGATTGACAAGAACTGTTCAAATAAATTTGACCTGTAGATTCTGAGCCATGTTTTTATTAAAGTCAGATCTATTCCTAAATACAAAATATTTTGAAGATTTATTAAAACTGAATATTACAATGCAAGGTAAATTAAGACTAAAGGCACATAAACTTTGGTCCCACCTGGTTGTCAGTTTTCGAAAACTGCCACGAAATTAATCTTCCTGCAAATTTTCGCAGTATGCTTTCTTTGTCTTTGAAAAATACATGCACCAGTTCCTGAACTAGCTAGACCAGTCTGCACATGCTCAGAAATCCACAACCATATTCCAAATCTTAATTACAAACTAAGGATGGCAATATATATTTAAATGCACGTAAGTCATGTCAACTTCAAAAACATCTACGAAAAATATTCAGCCACAAACAAGACATTACTTAGTGCTGACATTTATATGATACGTCCCACAAGAGTGTGTACAAAAAGGTTAAGATTCCACAATGCTTTCCACATAGGGCTCAAACTTACAGAAATCACTTTGTTGTCTTAAGAAATTAATACTCTGCATCTTGTTAACTTTAACTAATGCCTACATTCATAACTGAATCTAGACCAGAATTGTGAGATACAAAAGGCCAATGTTTTTTAAAAAGCAATAAAGCCTAAGGTAGTATAAACTAAAAACGCTGCTTTATTCTTTCAATATCCAGTATCTTATCTGATTAAATAGAAAGAAATGCAATAAGCCAATAATTCAAAATAAGTTCCAAGCAGGAGAAACAAAAACTTAACCTTTTTACACACCCCTGCCTAAACATATTTTAATTCCCATATAACAATGTGCCCTAGACAACCAATTCCTTTTTTTTCTAGTAAATGCACAATAGCAACACTAGTTTTCCTTTTTAAGGCACGTTATGTCAACTAAGTTAAAAAAAGAAAGCAAAATTAAACTGAAAATTTAAACAGACAATAAAAATGGCTTCCCTATTGAACAGATGACGTATAGCAGTTTGTAACTCTGCCTTTACATATGCCATTTCATTTTATAACCAAGGAATGATAACAGCATGTGAAAACAAACAAGAAACAACAAAAAGAAAATCAAACTCTGGTCCCCACTTTTCTGAACAGTCAATAGGTGATGACACCAAACAATGTGATTCACCCCAAATCTTCTTCCCTCTCTTAAATTGTTGACTTGGAGAAAGACACTCTCAGATGATGGTTTTCACCAAGGTTATAATTATGCAGATCAATCAAGGCCTGAATAGCTTCTTCCACTGTTGCCATCTGAAGAAGAGCCATTTTGTGATCTCTTCTGAAACAAAATTATGAAATTAGATACTTCATAAAAATAGGAAGTGCTTAAATACTTTAATTTTGTGCATTCCAGATTAAGAAATTTCTAAAATCAATGAGACTAAGTACTTGAGGAAAATTTTTTTGTGTATCAAGTCACTAACTTATAAGATAAGGAAGCGTGCTTACTGAAAAAATTTAAATGCTTTCACAGTGCCGCCAGTGTTAGCAAACAGTGTTCGGAGATCCTCTTCTGCTACTGAAGGACTAGGAAAATTGGACAGAAAAAAGGGGAATGGTTAATAATAAATTTTATATTTTCTTAAAATTTGTATTCCTTATAATAAACACCAGTTAAAAAAACTTACGGGATATTAGATAGGTGAAGCGTGGCAGAAGGAGGAAAAATGTTCTGAAAATTTTTGGATCCAGGCTTCTTAAAACGATGCAATGGGGAATTACCAAAATCTTTTGTTAGCCCTTGATCATCAAGCCCCTCTCGTGGTAGTTGTACAGTCTGATGTTTAGAGAGAGTAACACGAATAATTTTTCCATACATTTTCTGTCCATTAAGATGATTCATGGCTATAATAAGAAAGCAAGCCTATTAAAATACTATCAGCTCTCAAAATAGAAATATTCTCATTTCAAAACAGCTTAAAATCTGTACATTTCTGATTATCTCTCAAATTTAAAAAAATCCTCACTCTCATTTGTCTTCCTGTTGGGTATCTCTGTACTTTTCTCCAACTCATTCTATGCATACAGCATTGAAATGACTCATAAATTTCAAATATGTCATATATGCTTACAAATAGTATTCTGCATAATTGTTTCATCACTGGTATCTTTGTTTTGATCTGCTCTACATATGAAAAACGTAGGATGAAAACCACCACTATGACAGATTTGCTGAACTCTACCTACTATTTATGATTTACAGTATGTAGTTTGATTGTTACTTCACTAGGTACACACATATATAAAAGTACTCTATTTTCCTAATTAACTAAAACTTTTAATAATCTTCATGCTAAATTTAGATTTCTTTGGATTACTATTTGCCCAATATACCTCTTTACATAACTTTTAATCTTTCCACATCTTTGTACCTCATGTGCCTCCTTTATCTTATACGTAGCTTTTAAATATCTTTACAGTGGGGTCATAATTCTATGTCTCACTGCCAGGCTGATTTTGAAGTGTTACGTTCTCACTGGCTCGAACTACCATGCACCACTGGGCATGCAGGACAGTCCCACTGGTAGGTTCAAGCTGCCCAATGGGAGAGTCACACATGTACCACTAGTAGCTCAAGCCAGTGGGAATGTGTTAAAAATTGAAACCTAATAACTTTTTAACTGATAAACCTGCTTTTTAATATTTGCCATTATTCTTGATGCATTTGGAATTTATTTTGTCGTAATTATTGTACTACCTTTCTCCCTTATTATCTCCCTATCATTTGCTATTAAATTCCTTTCCTTATTTGTTTTGGGGAAAACAGTCATTCGAGCCTCTATTAAAAGGCCAGCAATAATACCTTAAAGTGTGACTTAGAGCTGCCAACTACTTGTAACAGTGGAAATGAAAGCCAATACATATATATATAATATATATATACATACTTTAAAATTGCTCAAATGTAAACACAAAAGTAATATAATTTCTACTCACTTTATAGCATTTTTTATATAATTTAGTAGGTAAAGGTCTGTTACAATCAAGAACTAAGTAACTTTTTAGATGACAGTTGTACATTAAATAAAACAGGGATTTTTAAAAAGTAATTCTTGAAAACATAAATGGGAAAACTAGGTAAATACCATAAAGGAACTACTCACATATTTTACTAGAATTCAGTTAATCTTTGGAAATCAGAGTGAAAAATTTACAAATAATATTCTTAAAATAGCCAATTAAAAATACTGATCAGTTAAATAGTTTTCTGGTACAAAGTTCATCAAAGAAAAATCTTAATGCTTGCAAACTGTAAAACAATTTAGCATAACTTCTAACACATAAAATAATCACATTTATATTTAAAAATTACTAACTTTATGCCTTATGTTTTTTGCTGGGTATTTCTTAATGGAGATAATAAGTATTTCCAAATACAGTTCCATAAAAACCAAAAAGGGCAAGAACAGAGAAGAGAAACAAAGTGTATTTAATTCTATAATTCTCATTTATTTTCTTCCATAGCAAATCCTAGTTTTGTGTAGGATCAGAGTGTGTTTTTTTAAAGGCATTTCCAAGAAGAAAGAATCCATCCTAGCAGCAGTGATAAATAAAAATTTAATGCTACATATAGTCCAAAAATTAAGTGAAATTTTAGTGACAATCTTATGAAATTGAGGATACATGATTTACAAATAAAAAAATTGTAATGATTCTATGCAAAGCCAGACATTTAAGAAAATAATGAAGTAACATGAGTTCAGGAGTGTCCTTACAAGAGAAAAGGATCTTTTTCACTGTGTTTGCACAGTAAGAGCCAAGCAAATATAAGGGGAAAGGAAGAAGAGACTAGACCCTTCTCCAAAATACAAATATGAAAACCAAAAAAACAAGAAAACAAAAAAAAAAAAAACCAAAATACAAATCTGCTTGTAACCTGACCTGGCATCTAAAACTTTAATTTCTACTGTTAAGTCCCACAATACAGAATTTTGTTACGTGTAATCCAAGTACACGGTTCTGATAAAAATTAAAATATCACCCACTTAAAAATAGTTTTTACATAAAATAAAACCAAAATTTTGTTGAATTTTTACCTCAGGTATTTCTCCACCATGATGATCCAGCATTCCTAATTTATAAAAACATTTAGGCCAACAATAAATCAAAGTGATGAGGAAAAACACAAAATAGTTGAGACCATTTTGTTGACTATATCAAATACTACTTGCAGTGTACACAAAAACAGCAATGACTACATTTACCAGAGCACAGAATTCTGTGTACACAAACTGAAGAGATACAGTAAACACTTATGAAAGCAAAAAGAAAAGCAAATGCATTCACATAGCCAATCACTGACATTTAAATATAAAAACTAAAAGTTGGGCATGGTGGTGGAATCTCAGCACTGTGGTGGCTGAGGCAGGATGTTGGCCAGCCTGCACTACATAGCAAGACCTTATCTCAAAAAACTCTAAAAACCAAACCAAACAAAAAAATGTAAAAATTAAAATGAGATTTTGAACACTGGTCACTAATGATTTCCTACTCATATAAAGTGATTTATTTTTTTTTTCAAGGTTTATACTATGTTTGAATTGAGAACTGCAAATGTATAAGAAACATGAAGTTTAATCTTACCAAGCTGTGATTGGTTTCCATCAGCCATCTGTATTAGAGCACTGTCTTTCTTATTGTACAAAATCTTCACGCGCTGCACATCTCCATAAACACCTTTTTTGGAGTCACAGAGAGGTAATCCAAAAATGGAATTAATTTTACGTGAAAGCTGAAAACTATCTTTCTGACATATCAATGAAACATTCAGACAGCAACATGATCACTCATTCAATCTCATCATTCTTACAAATGAATAAAGAAGATCAAGATTTTGAACAGTGAATTTTGAAAAGAATAATTTCTGATAAACCCTCAAAGCTATGTGAATGATATTAAATTAAAGACCATGCAAAATAAATCAGCATGCATTAAAACAAATTTTGTGTCTATGGAGAGTTTTAAATAGCAAAGAAAAATAGCAAAAGATTTACTATTCAACTTTAAGCCAAAGTGCTAGCTACAAATAAGAATTAAAGTGAAACAAAAATCAAATCAATAATAAAAGTATAGTGCTAACAATAACATACCGAAGAGGGTAAACAGACTTTGGGGCGTAACCATCTTTAGAAGGAGAGAAGAGCAAGCAGCGTAAGACAAGAAGAGAGAAGAGTCGAGGAAGAGCGGAGATGAACAGATCATCCATAACGAAGGGTGGTTCCCGCAGAATGGTGAGGTGGTCATGGATCATGGTTCAAGGCGGTTAATTGGGGCAAGTTGGTCCGAGGAACATTTGTTCAAGCACAGAAGCATGAACATAGGGAATGGAGACAGGGAATGAAGACAAGGACAAGGAAAATAAAGGATAAGACAGGGAAGGGAATGGGCATTTGGGAAAAGACAAGGAAAGGGAAGGTGAACACACAGGGAAAAGGATGAAATGGGGAAGGGAAACAGCAATGCAGAAGAAAAAAATAAGGAATAGGGGAAACAAAAAAAAATAAAATATAGGTCAGTACATAGGAAATGCAGGAATTTGGTCAGAAAAATGGTTGGTTTATGTACTGTACAAGAAAAACTGAGTAAAATGTAGTCATCCAAGACAAATATGGGTAAAGTACATCTATATCAAAGAGTAAATTACAGCATTTCATCTCAACATAGGGAAGGAAAGCATGCATAGGAATTTTAAACTTTGAACTTTAACTGCATAAGCATGGCTGGTTATGAAATGCAGGCAAGTCTTAAAAGTTAAACTTTGATCCAAACATTTTAGCATGCAGAACTGTGAATGATAATAGCATTAAATGATAAAATATGCTTAATGTTCATATTAACAGAGACCAATTAAAAATAAAACATTTATATTACACATCATTAACTAATACTTTGAGCTTACCACATTTCATACCAGCTTTCATAGCAATCAAAATAAAATATATCACACATAAAATGTACAACTAAAGAAAATAACAGCAATTTTATTTAACAAGAAAGGGAGGGAGATAAAGTTGAAAAATATTTTTAGAAGACAATGACTAATAACTGCAAAGAAAAAATTACTAAGAAAGACTGGAAGAGTGCCTCGTCAAGATCTTTGGAAGAACCTTCAAAGAAAAATGTATTAGAGTAGTTCACATAAAATAAGATTTTAAAAAAATGCAATGACACATAAGCATGAAATGAACAAGCAAATAATTAGAAAAGGCAAAGGGCAAAATTTTTTTACAGTTAAATTTGCAAATTAGATCACATTTGCCTTTGAGAACAACAAAATGATACAAAGCCAAACTACAGTACTTCACCATATTTTTCTTAGGAAAAATAGGTAGCTAGGTTAAAATATATATACATATATAAAGAGATATGACTGTCTAAGCAAACAAAATATTACCTAAACAAGTACACAGATTTTATTCAGAAGTAGAAACATACAGAAAATACTTTGGCTAATGAAGGTACATAAAAATAAAAGGCAAGTGCAAAATGAAATAAACATGAAAAACTTCCACAAATGAAATGGAGTTAAAGAATAAACATTAGAAAATGATTTCACTAACCTCTTCATTTAAATTGCTAACCAACAGGACTGTATTGCCACCAGCTGAGACTCCAGGCATACCCACTCGGCCAGCAGCAGCTGCAGCAGCGGCTGCAGCAGCATTTGGAATAGCCAAAGGACTGAGAGCTCCTGGAACAGCTGCAACAGGAAGCCCTAATTTTAAAATAAAGCATATTTTACGAAACACACACAAGTCGTTTACAAAAACCAATTTAAGCGCGATGGCCACATGGCTTACGGCTGACCACTCCAAATGGTTCCTGAAAATTAATTTTGATATGTTTAGAAAAATGGTTTGCTGATGTGCAGTAGAAAAAAATGATTTGAACAAAATTATTAATTATTTGAACTAATATACTTACCTATGGAATGTTAAAAAATTACATATGCAATACTCCACCTCCTATGGAAAAGCAAACAAAGCATGAAGAAATGTATTTCTAAGTCAAGAGACTTGACAAATTCATTTCCATGGGTTACAGTGAGAAGTCATATATGAAAAATCAAGTATGAAAAATGTTGCCATTGATATAATGGTAAATCAACCTTTTTCCATCATCTTCTTCATAAGCTCACCCTCGAAATCAGTTGTTTATGAAACAAATAGTCAAAGTCTATTCCCAGACACAAATCACCTTAAATCTTTAATTCATTCAAGTGACCTAAATAATTGCTTAACAAAATGTGTTTGCCTTCTTAATAAACACAAGTTCCTGAAACTCAACAATCTCCAGGAGAAAGAACCAAAACTGTCACTCTCATCACAGACTTTGTTTAAAATGTTTTATCATTTCCTTATTTCTACTGCCCTGCTTCCCATTCTTTGTTGTCCTTTCTCATTAAGACCCCATATCTTCAATCATTCATTCTAAAGAAAATTCCCTTGTCTACCTTTCAATTACCAATATAATCAGAATACTCTTATCCCTTAAATTCTTAGTAGCTTATTTCTCAATAAATATTAGTTCACTAGAGAAATTAATAAAACGGCAATTTGGGGGGCACTTATGATAGCCAATTTAAATGACACTGACTTCCTGACATACTGGGTAGAACTGGCTTGTTCAGTAAGTTCACATTTTATTCCTTCTCTCTTTCTAGTTTTCATTTGTAAGAATCTACAGGTGCCTTTAGTTTCAGAGACAGTCTTTTAGTCAAGTTTCACACAGAAACTACTATGACTTTTCACTGGCAGTATGAAGAAGTCTTTAAAATTCACAATTCTTAAAAAGTATTAAACAGTACTCAAGATCCTAATGGGACAATTAGCAACGTGAAATAGGAAAAAAAGGACCAAAGGTGTAGGGACAGTGAGAAGGATAGGGAAAGGGGAATAAGGGAAAGGGAAAAGAAATAGAGAAAATGTAAAAATGGAATTAAAGTGTTTGAAGGTGGGGAGGGAAAGAGGGGTGAAGGGAGGGCGGGGACAAGGGGAAAAAATGAGAACCAAGACCTGTCATGTAAAGGTACAAGATCCCAGTAATGAATATAACTGTACTGTCTAACTAGAATATACCAATAAATTCAATTTAAATTTTTTAAAAAAGTATTTCACATAAAAATTTCCCTCCAACCTCCACTTAATTCAGCCTTTATCCGTTCTTTCACATCAGCAGTGTAATGATGTTTCTTATTTAGATTCTTGCTCTAAACAAATACATTGTATAGCTCTTTTCCCATGGTATTTTTAGGACACATTCTTTATTTTCCCACTTTTCTTTCTTTTTTTTTTAAATTTTAGTTTTGGAAAACCTTTAAAATAAAAGCAAAAGAGACTGAATGATGAACTTCCATTCATCGGGCGTAACAAGGGTCACCTCATAGACAATCTCATCCAGTCGCCCATTTTATGTATTTTTAAAGTAAATCACAGGAATAAGGATCTTATTTTAAAATAGGAAATCTCACATCTAGTGTTTATTAATGCATGGTAGTCTTTGGTGACTTTTTAGATCTACCACTGTGGATAGTTCAATCATTCAATCGCATTGCTAACTTTTCCATGTTGAATACTTTAGTTTTCATACTTCATAGATTATCTTCCATTTCACATTTAATTGGTATTTTCATTTTTTTGCATTCAAGTAAAGATACTTTCTAATTCCTACTAGAGCACTTACTAATTTTTTTCTTGCATTCTTTTGAAAAGTAACTTTACACTTATGGTTTTAACACTGTACTTCAGCATTTCTAGAGAAAGCTTTGGCTGAATGCACAGTACGGAAATTTCAGATGTAGTCAAATAATCTGTTTTCCTGCCCTGCTTTTAATTCACTATCTCTTAGAAGAAAAAAGTAACTTAAAATTCTGTTAAACTCCACAGTCTTTATAAGATCCAGAGCTGATGACAAAAACCAAAGAGAAAACAGAAACACCAACTACAATACATGATATGCAAAAGACTTCAGTTCCAAGCCTCAAAAGCCCATTTTACCAAAAAAAAGTTTAAAAAAACAAAGGACATTTATTTGATCAGCATTTTCCCACAATAAAAAGATTAAAAGATTACATAGCCAGGGATTTAGCTCAGTGGTTCGGTGGCCTGCCTTGCAAGCGCAAGGACTCAAGTTCAATCCCTGGTACCAAAAAAAAAAAAAACAAAAAGAAAGATTACATAAATTTCACTTTTGGTTCTATTCTTCAATTCTAACAGTCAAGAAATGATACTCAAGGTTCACTAACACACAAAAAAGGAGTACCTGAAGAATTATAGTTAAGTACAAAATTAAAACACTCTTGCAAATCCCCAAATCACTAGCATTTTCTCTGTACATCTCTTGGCTCTTACCATCTGTTCAAATACTCAGTATTTCATGTTTATGTACGAGAATTGTCCTGAACTTTGTATCCCACAATAAAGAAGTTCTGAAACATTTTGGCATCAGGACCCCTTTTATACTCTTTGCTAAGAACCAAAAGGGCTTCTGGTTGTATCTACTGATACTTCTCATAACAGAAAAATGGAGAACTTTTGTAAAGCACAAGAATACACAATCACACATTCTACTAGCTTTCATAATAATGAAGAAACAACTGACTTTACAGAGTTCATGAGTGATACTTTGTACATGTGGGATTGCTCAAAAAATGCTAAGGAATTTAAAAGTTGGATTTAATTCATTTTGAATAAAATATGTGATACATTTTTAAAGTTAAAATGTGCTTAAGTTACATACTAGTGAAACTTCTCAAATTTACAGTTCTAAGTTAACTATACTATTTTTTTCCTGTTTACCTCTCAAAAAATTACTAATTCATTAAACACACACAAAATTATCTATGTAAATTTAGTATCAAACTAAATATACCAGCCTCAGGTTAAAATACTTTATTTTTGTAAACAACTATTTTTTATAAGATACATTCCTACCATATCAATATACAGTTAAATAATCTAATGAAAACTACTTACCAAAAAATTCAAAGGTAGTGGAAAACTAGTTTAAAAAAATACTTCAAACATTTAAGGCACAACTGCTTTTTAAAATATCATGTTTTCTTTCACTGGGTTAAAGTAGTTTAGGTTAAAGCTTAGCGTACAAGCCCCAAAATTCCAGAAAAAGCTGTTTTTTAATAAATGATACTATACTTTAGTAGAAAGATCCCTCTTTCCTGTAAGGTGGGACTCAAAACATGAAAATTACTTCCTTATATTAAAGAAATAAAAAATCTTACCAGAAAAATGGAACATAAATTGTGTAACCTCCATTGTCTGTACAATTGTCTAAAAATGCTAATTCAAAATCCCATCATTTTTCCATTTTTTACCACTGTTCTGGATCACTATTCTACTAAGTCAGTTGATTCATATGACAAAGGACTTTTCTACATTCAACAGTATGTAGTATAATATAAAAGCACTTTAGGGCCAGGCCAAGGGATTTTCAGACATCTAAGAAGCTGAGGCAGGATATCACAACTTAAATCCTACAACTAATCAAGACCTTGTCTCAAAATAAGGGTCAGGGCGGCTTTAGTTTAGTGTGAAAATCCTGGTTTCAATTCCTAGTAGACACAGACTGAGAAACAGACATGGGGTAGTCACCATCTGTTCTTAATGACACTGGTGTTTTTTTCTTCCATTATTTCTTCTCTTGAACTCATAACTTTAAATCCCAAAATTATTCTTCAGTAGTCTTCTTTGAAAATTTTCTATATTAAATTTAAAATTTTGAATATAAAGATCTGAAATATTTCATAATGCACCATTTTTACAGTAAAGTTCTATAATACATATTAATTTTACATTAATTCTAGAATGTAAGATAATTTTATCAGTCTCTGTGAAACTTACTATATATCTAGATATATCAATACATAGATATCTATATAGATATGGCTAGTATCTAGATGTTAATATCTATATATCAACAAATCTACACATACATTTAGATCTATCTATTGATATCAACCCCAATAGGTTATTTTTACCTAAAGAAACAGTAAATTTAATGACTTACATCTTCAGGCAAGTGTCCATTTTCTGTTACTATAACAAAATACTTGAACCTGTAAACTTACAAACAAAAGAGAATTTTTAACTCAGTTTTGGAAAACTGAAAAATCCAAAACTGGGTGGCCTCATTTTGTTTGGCCTCTGATGACTGCTCCTTTGTTCCAGTAAGGCAAACAGCATCAGGGCAAAAGTGGATGTAAGAGGGAGAGATCACATGGCAAGAGAGGAAGCCCTGTGAGGAAGGATCAGTCCCATTCTTTTATAACAACCTTCTCTCAAGAACCAAAGATCCCATAAGAAATAAATCAGTTTTTTCAGAGGACAGACTCTCAAAAACTCAACAATCTCCCACCAGTCTCCACCTCTGAGCATCACCATAATGGGGACTAACTTTTCAACATACAAACCCTTGGGGAGAAACCACATCTGAACCTTCACTACAGCAGCAGATATGCTAGAAAAAATACTTATGAATGTGGATGATATGAATACATCCATGAATATATACATATTATGAATATGTACGTGTTCTATTCCAGAATCAGTGTGTAACAATAAAATAATGTAAAACAGCTTCTTCATAAACTGCCATATGCTTAAGAGAAGGAAAACATCACACAAATCTTTTTCACATGAAAACACCTTCATCAGCTGAGCCACACAGGCATTTTGAGTAATAGAGCAATGTTGTTAAGTTTTCACTATCAGTTCTGACATAATATTATTATTAACCCTTTCTCTACTGAAAGTGATGACAGATACCCACTCACATAGAGAGAAATTATATAAATTATCTATCCTTCCCTTCAGGCCATCTTTCACTGAAACCACAGGCATTCCAAACCTTGCACATTTCAACTGAAGAATGAAACTATTTTTCTTAATTTATCTTACTACTCATGGTTTTTAATTAACTTTTGGTACAGTTTTAGATTTATCAGAAAATTGAAGAGCTCTTTACATAATTAAGTACCTTTATTCTTCCTTTCATTATTAACATCATACATTAGGTATGGCATAGTTATTACAATTAACCAACCAATACAGACACATTAACCAAGGTCCACCATTCACACTTCCTTAGAGCGCACCTAATATTTCTTTTTTTAGATTCTAGGATCTTATGTTCTATTTAGTCACTGTAACTCCTCAGGCAATTCTTCAATGTAAAAGTTTACTGTGATTCTAAAAGATGTGAAATTTATTTAATCCCTTTATTTCCTATTCTGAAATTTTCATCCAAGTCAATTACATGATTTCTTTTGATCTTTTTTCACTTCTTTGCTCAAAACATGCACTAGTTGATAATCTTATGCATTACTTCTACACAGAAGAGGGCTGGTGGTGGGATTCCAAGGTCCTTTCTAATTATTAAAAGCATGGTGGTCCAAGGTGAGAAAGGCAGTCCTTACATTTTATCTGATTTGAAGGTTCAAAATTTACTTTTGCAAAGATGACAACTGCTACTGTTTTGTGAAAAGGTATCTCACCTTCTATTCTATTCTCTTCAGGTAGGAGGAAAACTATGTACATTTGTAATTGTAGCACAAAATTTCCTGCATCCAAAGTCCATTATTAATAACAGAAATGCACTTCTTCAGAAAGCTTTTTTGTATTATCCATACCACATATAACTGTCAACTCTTAAAAACACAAAATTTCTTCTAAATAAAATCTACAATTTGGTCTTCTAGTCAAAAGCTAGAGCTACAGAATTAAGACTGCTTGGCCTTAAAAATAGTAAGTTTACCCCTACGTGATACGTAGGGGAAGAACAAAAAGGGAAAAGAAAAAAATGTGAGAGAATGAAAAGATGAAAATAAAGTGTTTGTAGATGGGGAGGGGAGGAGGGGGTGAAGGGAGGGCAGAGGTAAGGGGAAAAAAATGAGAATCAAGACTTGCCATGTAAAGGTACATGATCCCAACAATAAATGTAACTGTACTGTATCCCTAAATGTACCAATAAACTCAATAAAAAAAAAAAAAAAAAAAAAAGTAAGTTTAGGGTAAATATAGACAGGGTCTTCAAATAACTGTCAGAAAAGGGGAATTTAAAGGAAAGCAAAACAAAATTAATAAACAAATTTCTTAAAACAATTAAGTAAAATTTAATAAATAAAAATAATAAATCTGGTCTAAGCAACACCATGTGATCATCCACTAAAAACTTTACAAAAATTCTGTCCTAGATAGCTAAGGACCTATGAAGATCATTAACTTTCTATAGCAGTGGTGGTGAACCTATGGCACATGCCACAGTGGGCTGTTTATATCACTGAATGCTCTAAAAGGTTCACCATCATTATTCTATCATAACAGCCTTACTTTATAGAGAATGAGTAATTATAAACTCTTGTAATTATACAGATATTCCTTATCTAATGACTTGCATATTGACTGTTTAGACAACCCTTTTGTGTGTGCAGGGCTAAACAGCCTGTTTATAAAGCTTCAGTGTCTTTTTTGGATAGTACACCTTGTTTATACTATACTGAAATTTTGCTGATTGTACTGTACAGTACTGTATACAGTATTCATTACAGAATTATACAAATATTGTTATACATTACAGCATTATACAAAGAAGAGCAAAGTTATCAAGCTGGAGTTTACTTTGACCATTTTTTTGTTCTGAATTTAGTAATGTACATACTATATACTATTCCAATCAATTAATTTAATAACCTAGCTGTAGGAATGTAACTCGGTTGTTAAATTAGGAATGTCTTTAAGCTTTTTCCCCTGTTGTTTATGTCCTGTCTGTAGCCCATAATACGTTTTAAGTGCTCAACTACCACAAAACATATTTTCTTCAATCAGAAGAGAAAAATAATTCTATTTTAAAACCTATTCAATAATTCTTTCTAAAGCAAATACTTTACAACTTAAAAAATTAACATTTTTAAAATTCAGCCAAAGTACAAGACAACTTAATAATCCAAAGAACTCAACATCATTTTCTAAGCCTGTGAACATGGAGGTGTATTAAAATAGTTTAAGCTACTAAACAATGAATTAGGACAGGTATTTTAATGTCATTTCTAACCAAATATGTTATTTATGAAGAACATGACAAAATAATGGTTTTTAACTTAATGTTAAATATGTATGATGAGAGCTATATATGCATGTATTTTGAAGTTACTATGGCATTTGGTGATATGCTCTAAGTGTAGTTCAAAATTTCTAGGAAATATTTCTAACATGTTTAGATATGTGTGATTATTCTGTTTTTTTGTGGAGGACAGCTTTCAAATATGTCTGCAGCAGAATAGTTATTTGGTCTGACCATTACAGTCATTTTTTTTTTTTTTTTTGCTGTAATGCATCTTACTAATGGAATGTTACAGACTAGCGTTTTGCTAAATAACAAAGATTCTGGATACAGAGGATGAGGTATTATTTAAATAAACAACGAACATTTAAACATTTAAAATTATAGTAAAAAACACATGGCAGGTTTATTTATACCAGCATCACCACAATATGAGTAACACATTGTGCTAAAGTTACTAGAGAATAGGAATTTATCACCTTTATAATAAAGGACTCATCCTCAAACAGATGGTCTATCTACTTGTCAATCAGTGACTGAAACATGGTTGATGACAGGCTGAATTCAGACTATATAATATATACTATATAATATATAATTTTCTCCATAAAAATATTATTATATAATACACAATTTTCTCCACAAAATAAATAACATAATGAACTTTAAAAAACAGAAGTGGAATCTAAGTAATTACTTTTAAACTAGTAGTTTTCTAGTTATTCTGAGGGTGAAAATTATTCCAAAAGGAATCTATCTAGGAATTTTGCTAGTGGAATCAAAAATTTATATTAAGATCAGCTAATCTTTATCATTACCAATGATCCAAAAACCACACTTCTTAGAAAGTGATATTTTTGTGTCTTAACTTTTTCAATGAGGTTTCATTTTGGAGAAGTACTCAATTGCCCACATAACATTAAATAAAAATAATCTTACTACTCTTGAAAATAACTAAACACCATTTCTTTTCTTTCTAAACTCTCAGGTTACTGAGTGGTTTGGCGGGGGGTGACTTAAGAAATGGCATTTATCTTTTCAGGATATTGAAATCCTGAACAACCCCAGTGAATTATAAAATGTAAAGGACAACATGATTCTAGTTTTCTGAACACAAAATGGAAATACATAGGTATCATTTACATTTATTTTAAAATATAAGGGTACTGCTTTACTATCTTAGTGCTAATTTCAAATTTGTATGGACTTACACTTTTTTCTCATATTATTCCACTGTAATTAAATATAATAGCATATACAAGTCAATGCTTCACAAAAGGTATTTGTGTGTACCCCGTATCTTATAGAATGATCAAAAAGACTAAACAGGCACAGACTATAGATTTATTTGTTCAAGAAGAACACCTGAACTAATTCAGCAAACTCAGTCATACTTTTTTTTTTCTTCACGACTAGCTGTAAGAGGTTAAGTATATCTATCATCTATTATTATTTATTGAGAAACTGCAAAGAACACATAAAATGTTTTAACCACTTACCAGTCCAATTATTTAAATACAGGAAGACAAAAAATTCACATTATTTTTCGTTAATTTTTATAAGATAATAACAGGAAATACAAAAACAATTTATCAAATTAATTCAATACAAGTATTGATAGGTTGAAATGACACCTGCCCCAAGCACCAAAAACTCCTTCATAATGTACATACAGAAACACACACACATATTTACCAATTTAAGAATGATAGAGAACTTCATAAATATCTACAAAAACAGAGTTAATATCTGTTAGTATCTAAAGGTGATACCAGAGTGATGCTTGAGGTAAACTGTTAAATGGGTAAAAACACACGCATCTGAGACTAATTGTTATGGCTTGTGTCTATGTCTCCCTAAAACTGCACGGTGTCAGAGGTGGGGCTTTTCAGGTTGGATCCAGGGTGTGCAATGCTGGGATTGTGTTGTGCTAGCATTAGGTATGTGATTACTAACTTAGTCCACTGATTAGTTTGGATAGTTCTAGATGTGGATAATCCCACCCAAAAGGGGGTAGTTTGGAAAGGATAAAAGTGAGATGCAGCCATCAACTGCTTAGTTGCTTGCTGTTTCTTTGCTGTCTTCTGCCCACCATGAACTGTTTCTCCTTTGTGATGCCCTACAGTCAGACAATTATGGACTGAAACCTCTACAAATTGTAAGCTACAATAAACCTCTCCTCTTTTTACTTTGGGTATCAAGTATTTTATCTCAGCAATGACAAAAGTGACTAAGATGCTTATTAAACCTTTGGAGCTAACTTCTAGTTTACACTTTTTTAAATGCAGTGAAAAGAGAAAACAATTAACATGAAAAGGAAACAAACCAATCTAAACTTCAGAATTTTCTAAAAGTATAACCATCTCCATTAAGAATGGAACTGACCTGTGCAGTAGAAGGAGAAGTAGAGCCTGAAAAAGATACAGCACTACCCTAGATAGGATTCTGTTCTAAACAAATCAACCCTTAAAAAACGTTTTTCAGGTAACTGGGGAAATTTTAATGTGGATTGGGTTTTTGATGACATTAACCAATCATTCAGTGCAACAGTCATGTAACTTCTGCAAGAAAATGAGTTTTAGAGATCGTATGGTAAGATTTGAGATGACATGTCAATGTCAAAGATCTACTTTAAAATACAATGGAAAAAATAAGTGTGAACATTGCTGGACCAAAATGATGAATGAGACTTATTCTATCAGTATAGAGTAAATGAAATCTGTAGTAAGAAATTTTAAATTATCATTCAAAAGTAACAGAAAAAACTCAAGTTTTGTTAATCATATGCATCACATGTAGGAAGGAAAGTAAAAATAAACTGAGCTTAATGGCTAATATTTTATCAACAGAATTATACAGATTTAAGTGACATGAATAGCTCAGTGACTATAATAATGTTTTTTGATAATACCACTAATAACTTTACTAAAAGGCTAAAATTTAGCATATAAAAAGTTGCAAACTTTTTTCTTTAGTAGTCATTTCCAAATCTCACTATACAGTAAAACCACCTTGGATTCATGAGCATGAAAAATTACTTCTAGCAAAATTTCTCTAAATAATACACCCCTTAATAAATTAATGACACTTAACATGACAAAGTGATCATTATAATGTCTCAATTTATAATCTCAAGATTTGACCACCTTGTTCTTTGAAACAAAATATGTGAATGATTAATAGTCTGCCAGATTTGTAATTATGTATTTAGATGTCAGATTCTAACTAATTACAAGGTGCTGTGTCTCCTTTCTCTAAATAAATTATATATTCTGAAACAATGGTCCCTAGAACTTTTAAGAAAGCAGCAGAAAAATCAAGAATGATAGTCTTAAAAAATTACTGTTCAAATAAAATTTGTAATACTGATTCTAAAGTAATGAATTTCAATCAAATGGCTAGTTAATAAAAAGATAAAATGAACCCCTCTCCTAATATTGAGAGTAATATTTTATATTTATTTTTAAAAAAATATTTGAAATAAAGGGGTGTAGTATCAATTATTTCATTCTGAACATCTACTGTTTGAGAAAGACTGAGTAAAAAATGAATGCTATCAATAGTAGATTGGTTGTACTTTGAAATCACCTAATTTGCTTCTAATTTCAATTAGAAGGAAAAAAAAAAGATTTAGTTTTTATTTCAAAAGACATGACTTCACAAATACAATACTGGATATCTCTGTAAAGGGTGTTTGAAGTCTTTGTTTAAAAGCAAAACATTAGTTACTCAAAAACAGTAAGCACCAGATATGTAAAATAAAAATTCATGCCTTACAATTGGATAGTTTTAAAGGAATTAAATTTGAGGAGAGGAATCACTTAAAAATACTTTTCTGAAAGCTAAAATGAATAAAGCTAAAGGCTCAGCTCATACCAAATATGAACATAAATCTTTTAAAAGCATTACACAATCCATTAAAAGAATCTACACAACCAATTCAGAATATGTAAATATCAAACAAGCTTTCAAAAACTGCAAAGTACCGCTTAACAGAAATTAACACTTTCCTATCAACTTACAATCCTATGAAAATAGGACAATTCATACACCATTTATGTTACTTTAAATTAATACAATCTTTCTAGGATAAAGATGGCACTATCAATAGTCTCACGTTTTCTTTGATTCAAAATTTCTAGTTCCAACAATCTAGTCTAAGGAAATAATTTGGGACACAAGAGTGTACAGGATATTTAATTAAAAGTATGTGAGACTAAATATCTACATTCCAATATATATACATTAATATTTTTTTAAAAAAACTCTAAGTAAAAGACAACTGCTGTTCAACATAATAAAACTACAAACACAGTATGTTTTAAACTTTGTACAAAAAGTATATATAGGAAATAAAGAATTTATCAAATATATGACTGCCTATCAAAACTAGACTATTTTTTAAAAATTATTTTATTTAAATTATGGTGCTACGGATTGAATCAGAACCATAGGCATGCTAGGCAATCCAATTCAATTTTCAAGTTACAGCTCACTTATTTTCAAAACCACATGAGGATGCTTAAAAAAGCTAGTTGTAACAATATGTAGAACAATTTAAAACATGTAAAAGGTAAAATTATTTAGAAAACAAATATGAATTCATATTTTCAAAAGTATTTTCCTTTTTCTTAACAGGAAGAAATGCAGACATAAAATACATTAAAAAGTTTAACACAGAGTTGGAAGAACCTATAGATAAACTTATTAAGAACCAAGAAAGGGCTGAAGGCTTGCTCAGCTCAGGGTCTCAGAGACTGCCTAGCATTCTCAAGTCCTTGGCTTCTAACTAAAGCACATGCAAAAACAGAACAAAAACTGAGCAACATACAAGCTTTTAATGGAAAATGTAATACACTGGAAAAAAAAATAAAAGCACAGCTAGGGCTTCATAATCTTTTATGAACATTTTATTACTACATCTGTAAAAGTTTCACCAAAGCCTTAAGATCACAATAAAAAATAGTGATGAATTCCCTAGAGGAATTCTAAACATGCCTCTGCAAGGACTCAAACACATCCAAGTATAAACAGATGCGCAAAGACACACAACTGCCTAGGGTCAAAGGAAGTAATTACAAAGGTCCACTGTTAGATGCCTGATAGTTTCTTTGGTATTTTATTCTTAAATTGTTTTTTTTAATGAACTGAAAATTAAGTTTTAAACTTCTGAGTAACTATAAAATCTTTAGCACTGTCATCTACTTGATTTGGTTATTTAAAAGATTCAATGATGTATCCGCCAAGTGCTTAGGCGAATGCCAAAGACCTAGAAACTATTCACTGTTACTCTTTTCTGTAATACACTAATCTATGGGAAGAATTAAAAGCCAAATTAATGCAACGTTATTCTTTCAGTTTTAACCTTGCCTTAAAAATCTGTACACTATAAAACAATCAATGTTACTAATTTGCAAGCTGAATTGAGGGAATTAAAATTTCAACTATAGACTAACATATTCTGTCAGAAAAATGTATTAGCAACTTAAAGTATCTATTACAGCAAGAACAGCTATGACTGATGCCAAATATACTAGAAAATTAGAAAAAAATGATGGTTTTGTTTGAAGTAATTACAGTGGTACCTCAGTTTATGAACTCAATTCTCTCCATGATTCTGGTCACAAACTGAAATGGATGAAAATCAAATCAAATTTCCTCATGAGGTCAACACTGAACCGTTACAACAACTGAATTCCATTCAGTTCTCATCCAATCCAGTCAGCAACCAGAAGTGTGGAATCAAGTTTATGAAAGGAGGCATTACTATAATTTCAAATACCAACTGCTCTTGTACAGTTGTGTTTCATATATGTGTGTGTGTGTGTGTGTGTATACATGGTTCCAATACTTACAAGTGAATAGCATGATTGTTAAATATTCAAAGAAAGTATTTCCAAAAATTACTGCATTATAATACTTTTTTTAAAAAAAATGATGGACATAAAAACTTAGAAGAACTAGTTTGTCAATCATCAATCGGATTGTATATGGACAGAAACTTTGATTTAAAGAAAATCTTACACTACCAATATCAGTAAACAAGAAATAATTTTTCAAATACATCAAATAAAAGGAGCCTATAAAATTCCACCTGACCTTGTAAATCCCTGTTTATTTTACTTATAAAATACCATTTTCCCTTATATTTTTTTCATCTTTCCTCTATCAACTATCAATTGTATATTTTTACATTGTATTTTTATTAGGTTCAACTCCACCATAGGACAAGGTAAAATATAAATAAGATAATATGCAAATAGCAAAAATAAATTTTACAGAAAATTTCTTCTAACTTAAATACTTAAAAGAGGGTACTATGTAGGCTTTAAAAAAACATACTTAACTCCCATTACCTGTTTTGTCTATTAACATTTCCCTGTCTTTATGCAGTGCTAAATTAAAGCAATCAGTTTAACCCTAACAAAAAGGCACAGACTTAGGACAAATAGGACCAGACTTAGATATGACAACAAATCTGAAATGAAAACATTTTACTAAAAACTCAAGTCTTTTTCACTACAGCTTTTCTTTTGTTTTTGGATAGTGGTATATGATAGAAGGTGAAGCAGTAAAAAGAACAAAATTAGTTACAATGAAGAACACTCTTGATTTTTAATAGCATCTGTGTGCTTTTTCACTTAAGAAGAACAAAACTCATGAAATTGAAAACAATTTAAGGTCCCAATTGAAGGATTCATCATACTTACTAAAGTTAAACAAGCGCTTTTCCATTTAGTAAAAATGGGAGAAAAGTGGTATTAGACAATAAAAATCATACCTAAAAGGGATGTCTCCTTGGCAAATGCTGCAGCAATAGCTGGGTCCAATGCAGGTTGTCCATCTCCAGATGGGAGATCAGGTCGAGTATAATCCCTACTCTTATCATTGTTGTATTTTACATTCAAATTCACAAGTTTGGAAAAATCAATCCTTAGAGTACAGCAAGCATTATAAATATTCTGACCATCTAGAGCCTGTAAAAGTGAACGAAGTGTATTAGCAATCTTAAGGCATAAGAATTAGCAAAAAATGGGAAAAGGTTTCAAATTCATACATCATATTGTACTGTTCCTGCTATAAATGGATTAGTTTCCACTAAATACAATCTTCTTTAAAGAGAAAATGTTACTTAACTCTTTAAAATTTTAATAATTCATGCTAATACTTTTAATTAAAAAAATACAAACGTGTAATTTTAAAAAAACTTATAAGGGGCACAAAAACAGCCCTTCGACCAAAGCTAGTATTTACTAATTTGCACAAAAAAGTTAACTCTCTTATTAATATGCTGGATGACAGTACTGATATGAATTGACAGCTTTATAAGGTATCTGCTGTTGCTTGTCACGTTGTATGAAGTTGTCTCAGACCAAAATAATGGCAATTCCCACGAAGACTGGAGACTGGATAAAAAAGAAACATTTTTTAAAATAAAATGGAGTACTACTCAGCCATAAAAAATGAGAAACTAGAGAGATTTATAGCTAAGTGGATGCACATCGAGGCCATAGTCTTAAGTGAAATTAATAAGTCACACATGTAAATACCACATAGTTTCTCTGATGTGAAAAGTTAAAAGTATAAATAAGGATCAAATGTATAATTGATATTGTGTAAAAGGAAAAAAAAGTTTAAAAGAGTAGAGGAAGTGGGAGGGGTAGGGGAAAGGAAAAAAGGGAAAAGAAAAAATATATGAAAGGAAATACATGGAAACAATGTGTTTGTAAACAGGGAAGGATGGAGGGGCAGAAGGGAGGGCTGGCTGGGGAATGGGGAAAAATAAGAACCAAGATAAGTCATTTAAAGGTACAAGGTCTCAATGATGAATGTAACTGTAACTGTACTGTATACCTAAAATGTACCAACAAACTTAATAAAGATTAAAAACAAAGAGATGAAATGTTCAGCCTGAATCAGAATACCTTCATAAAATTAGCAAACTCAACTCCAGGAAATTTCTGGAATAGAATATCAGGCATAGAGCGAAATGCTTAAGATTAGTTAGGTCATTCTAAGGAAGTTATATAACTCTTTAATACTCAATTCCTTAATCTGGGAAACAAATAATGGCCACTATGTACAAGGTTATTATAAGGATTAAATAAAGGACAGCATCTGTGAAATTACATCATAAATTCTGAAAAACTATGCTGCTGTTATGGTTATCATATTTTTCTGCCGCTGTATCATCATTAGTCCATCTGGATATAAGCTAGGATGAAACTACAAAATAGGGAAATACAAGGTTAAATTTTCATTAGAAAAATAAACATGTCCTTTTATGGAAAAAATAAAACTTTCTAGTTATATAAGTATACAAAGCTTATAATTCAAATAGTCTCACTCTCTGGAAAAATATTTCTCTTTCCTTAATATAAATTTTTTGACTATACTTACCAAGCTGAAAAACTAACCTAAAAATAACTCAAAAGAAGTTTACCCATTATAATACAGTGTTTGTAAAAACTCACAGAACTTCATAAACATCAAGATCTAAATTATATTTGGGTTAACAAGATACTTATCATCACACAAAAGTATAAGCTAAGTATCAATTTTATCTGCCTGTATAATATAAACCAGTAATGGTGAAGCTTTACAGTGTTCAATTATATAAAAAGCCCATGGTGGCCTATGTGCCACAGGTTCACCACCACTGGTATAAATTAATCCAATACCTGGTTATAAAGGCAAATAAAACACTGAAAATAGGCATCCACTTACTCATGCAACATCCCTATAGGGAAAACGTGAGTCAAGAAACAAACCATTTCAACACACTATGTCAAAAGATGAAAGGCAAAATTTACTTTAATTATTTTAATTTTTTTTCAATTGTAAATGTTTGTAGTACAGGATTACAATCCCCATGGGGAGTTGGTACATATACATAATACATCTTCATTCTCTTTTTTACCCAACCCAGTTCCATTTCTTGGTGCCCTTCCCATGAACAACCTTTTATTTTATTACATTTTGGGTAACATCAAAAAGAAAGTGATATTTTGTAACAAAAAAAAGAGACACGGCTTTGAAAAATACTACCAAGGTTAATGCTAAAAGTATTGAAAGGAAACTACTAACTCCTTGAAAAATAAAGTATTTTCTAAGCTGAGTTATTTCCAAACAAATACTCAAGACTGTCAAATTATCTACAATGAATTTGCCAACCAATAGAAAGCCCTATAGAGACATTTGCCATTTTCCTTTTTAACTTTTAGAAAAACAGCTTCATGTAAATTGAAGATATATAATTATACCTAAGGAACAAGAGCTGGAGCAATGAACAAACAAGATACATATTAAAACAGTTTAACAACAGAGATCACAAAAAATAAGAGCTAAATATACATGAAAACAGAAATCTGGGCACTTTCAGTAGTTGGCTGAAGTAAAATGACTATAAGTAAAGGAGGGATAAAAATAAAATTAAATTCACGTATCTTCACAATCCCAGGAGATAAGAGTAGCACACAAACTGTGGTTTGGCAATCAGGAATGCAGTGATCCTACTGAAGCAAATATTTCTGATAATAAAAGCTCCAGATAATTTGCACCAAAGACCTTTTGAATGCGCTTATTTGATAGCAAGCAAAATCAATCAGAAAAAAAATTTCAATAGTAACTTAAAATTTATGGCTAAAACATGATCATCAAAAAAGAGGAAGTGGAAGGGGTAGGGGAAAGGAACAAATATGAGAAAAGGAAAAAACGGAAACAAAGTCTTTGTAAATAGGGAGGAAAGGAGGGGTTGAAGGCAGGGCAGGGGAATGGGGAAAAAAATAAGAACCAAGATATATCACGGAAAGCTACAAATTTCCAATGATGAATATCATCATATTGCATACCTAAAATGTACCAATAAACTTAATAAATTAAAAAAATGCAGGAGTGTTTAAACACAAAATGCACAATTAAGCCAGCAATATGAAATTTCTTATATAGATTAAAGAGATTATAAGTCATGATAATATTTCTATTTTTATATCAACATTTACTATTTCTTTCTATGACTTACTTTTTTGAAGAGATGGTTGGGGATCTGATTTAACAGGTGTGCAGAGAAACCTGAAAGCTCCAAATTCTTTAAATATCTTACTATCTAATTTTTAGCAAGTCAGGAAAATACATCAAAACTAAGAACATAAATTAGGTTTAAAACACTAATAAAATACTTTAGAAATTATTTACCAACATAAAACTTCACGTTAGTAGATTATGCAGGATTTTTGTAAAACATTCTAACATCACCGATTTTATCATAAAGCCTCTATTCATATTAATGTGGAATATAAAAATGAATGTTAAAAGGTAAGGAGAATTAAGCAGATCTCAAAGACAGAGTTTGTACAAGAAAGTAGTAAATGGTGACCGCACTATATCTCTAAAATATTCTCCATAAAGTAGTTAAGTAGGCTGTAAGAAAGAATATATGACAAGATCTTACTGCTGCAAAATATTTATTTTACCTCACCTTTACTTACTATATAAATTCTAAAAGAAATAAAAAATAATCCACATATACACTAAATTATAATGACCATATATACCCAATTCTAAACACACTATCAGTAACCTGTGTCTATCACAGATATTCCTAACAGGAGGTAATGTTCATGAAATGCTGTTTCTAATAATAAAAACAGAAAAAGTGTCATTTCCAACATATAAACATATATAAATTTAGCTGTATTAAGCAACTTTCAACTGGGTATAGTGGCGATTGCCTGTAATCCCGGCACTCTTGGAGGGTGACACAAGAGGATCTCCAATTCCAAACCAACATGGGCAACTCAAGACTATGTCTAAAAATTAAAAATTTTAAAAAGGCTGTGTGTATTCAGTACCAAGGCCCTATTTCAATCCCCGGTACCACACACACATCAAGAACAAAAACAAAAAACACCCTAAAACAAACAAAAAAAGTCTTTTAAAGGTCCAGTGAATGATTATGTCTTACTACTAAGAATAAGTGGATACTTCTATGTAACTATTTTTTTTTCTGAAAAATATAAAAGATGTATTAGAAAGCCAAAGGAAAACATCTTTATGCGCCTGAAATACTGTATGCCAACAAATATCAACAAGATTGTCTAAAAGGTACTGGGGTGTTTTCTCTCATAAACATGAGAATCATTTACTTTTTGATAATCAGAACTGTTACTAATACTTCTGATTATCACCCTAAATGTCAATACTCAAAAACTGCAGCAAAGAACAAAGCAGACATGGTATTCATTCTCATGTGACTTACAGTCTAGAAAATACAGACACTTAACAAATAATCACAAAGATTTTAATCTACTTGAAAGGAAAAGGAAGATCTCTGAAAAGAGACTTCTAAACTGATATTTAAAAGAAGATAACCAGAAATATGATGTAAGGAGATAAACAGAAAACCCAGTATTAACAAATGGCACAGCAAGCTGGAAGCTGGAGAGATCTATAAGTCCAATACAGCTAGAGATAGTTTCCTAAGCCATATTAATGACCAGAGGACTTTATTTGAAAAACAAAAGTCAGTCACTGAGTTGAGAATAAAAATAATGTTGCTTTAAACTGAGATCATTTTTATTAATTTGTGGATAATAAGGAAAGGGAAGATGTCAGAGTGGGGAGTTTAGTCAGAAGACCAATGAAGTACAGATTTGCTTAAAACAGTTGTTCATGGAACAGCCGCTGCTTGGGTCACTGTGCATGAAGGTAAGACCCTTGTGTCAGAATTTGTATCTGTATCAAGACTGACATATTGTAGTTAGAAATATACTGATTTGTAGTTTGGCACAACCACTTTAAAGTCTCAAAGGTCAGTATTTTTTAACAATACCTGTTCAGGATGGCAGCAAGAGAGATGGAGTCAAAAAGGACATATTCCACAGCAACTTAGGAGTTAGAATGGATATCTGATACAAGAAATAATAATTTCATGTTGTCTGGCTTGCCAATGAGATTGACACTGTTACCGTGCAGAGACCCACAAGAAAAAGCAGAACAGAAGCTGAAATAAACCTAAGTTTGAAGGTGTCCAATATTCTACAGTACTCCTGGTCTGGGTCTGAGCTATAAAAAGTGGTAAGAACACTAAGTATAACTGAACTGTGGCAGTAAATGAGGTTTCCCAGGCAGTAGGGGAGGAATGTGTGGCAAGGAAGAAACCGTCAAAGCAGGATAAATCTAGGTAAGAAAAGTCAAGATATAAAATGAGAATATTTTAGAAAGCATTTCACAGTGCCAAATGACATCTACATGCTAAGTAAGGTTAAGACTAAATAATAGTATTGGCATTTAATTATCCATCACTTGTGAGAGTTTGAAGAATAATCTGCGTAAATAGGGTTGAAATTAAATTACAGATGATAAATAAGCAAGCTCTAAAAGATATAAAAAATAAAAATACCTTAATTAAGAAATCAAGTTATATATTTTAAAAGGCAAAGCAGAGGTAGGGTGAGAGATAGGAAGTACGCAGTTATAAGTAAGAGTTGAGACACCTGAGGCTTGAGCACATTTGTAGTAATAAAGAGAAGCAGTGAAAATAAGAAAATAAATAAAAGTAGAGATGACTGTGTCGCTCTCAGAAAGCAGCAGAGGATTGGAACTGCTGTTTACTGTTCTTAGATTTTAAAAAAATCTGTGACTTTATTGTTAAGAGGAAAAGGACTTGGATAATAGGCTTTGCAAGAAAATCTAATGAAGAGTCAATCTGATATTTTCCTGCAATTAATCAAGAATGAAGAAAGATGGCAGAAAGGGAAATTTCTGATACAGTCACTGTGAAAAGCAGAATACACAACTGAAAAAACTGTGAAGAAATCTTTCAAGTAGAGGAGGCTACTTGTAGGCAATACTCATGAATTTAAAACTGTTACCTATCAAAACCATGTGATAATCTCTAAGTACAGCACAGTGACATGAAGAATGCAGATTAGACTCATCAAAAGTTCTACCAAGAAGTCTAGATTACAAGATAATGGAAGAGCAAGTCTGGGAAGTAGTAAGTGAAATAATGTGCTCCACTACTAGAAAATATATATATATCTATCAATTATCTATTCTTTTAGAATTTAATTTTACATCTTTGCTGAGAGGATCTGAATGAGTGACAACTGCATATTAAACATTCATGAACACTCATAGCTTGATGCTCATTATCAGTACACAGGCTGATAAAATGAAATTCTCAAGTATATAGTGTGACTCAGGTACTTTTATTTTATGAGATTAAATATACCTAGAAATTGTTTCAGGTGAGATGTATACATAAGCTATTCTCTATGTAAAAATTAGCCCCAATGCAGTATAACTTCTAATCAAATTCCATTTCATTGGTCCTTTACCAAGTCCTTTCCTTTTGGAGAAGAGTAAAGAAAATACTGCACATTAAGAAAAATGTGTACCATTTTAAAATACATTTGAAGCTGTGAAAAATGTCATACAAACCATGATTTCTAGATAGTTCATAATGATAAAACCTCATACCACATTAATTTTTGGCAACTTGATAAAGTTTGTATTTCCAAAGCTGGGAAGGCCAAGAAATGTGAAGAATATTTTCAGAGAGTAAAAAAGGAATTCCATACTGGAAAAGTAACACACAATGAGGTATCACCTGAGAAACAGTAAAGAGCAATACACTACAAAAAAAGACTCCATGAAAAGCAAGCTGAAAAAATGTCTATCTCACAGACCATGCACTGTAAGTAATTTACCTCTAAATCTTGGCAATCTTTTTAACAAAGAGAGAAAAAAACCTGCTGTTTATAAAACAGTACTGGTCAAGAAATAGAAAACTGATAAGGGTAACTAGTAATCTGTTAACAATTATGTCATTATAGCTAGTACAGCCTTTCTGCTACTTAAAGATTTCAGTAATCTCCAAATGAGATAGTGAGGAAAGAAATGCTATTAAGCAATAATGAAAAATGGTCTGCATTTCATAAGTAATCTTGATCTAGAGGGAGCACTAAAGTACTAGAAACCACGATTCGTTTGAGTTAAAAAAAAAGGAAAAACCAAGAGGTAGGACAAAGGTAAGTAAAAACAGCAGATTTAATGGTTTCATAATAATAATTTAGTACTGAATGTTTACTGCCTTAATAATGGAATATGATAAGATTATGGTACAAGAAGTAAGAGTGAAAACAGAATTAAGATATATTAACTTAGGCACTGGAAGACTTAGGAATTTTGAAACAAAGCTGTGGTATATAATTTTCAATGGCAGTCGTGACATGGGAAAATTTTTCTTCTTCTAAAAGCCTCTTAACTTCCATAAATAACCATGACAAAAAAATGTGAATGATATGAATAAAGAACAGTCTCAAACCTATTCAGAAAACACGCCTTAAAAAAAAAAAAGAATGTAAGGTACAGTTTTACACTAGAGCCTGTATCTATTGATATATTCAACCAAACTATCTCAAAAACAAATTACTTTGAAATTCCCACTGCAAACTATTTAAAAATCTTACACAGATATCCTGGGAGAATACTACCCAGCTATCTTCTCAAAAGCACAAAACTTCACAAATTAACAAAAATGTAACTAAGTCTATGGTACAGACAGCTACAGTTATGATTGTTCCGTTTGTTTTTTTGGTTTTTTTTTTTTTTTTTTTGGAACTGGGGATCAAACTCAGGACCTTGTGCTTGAGAGGCAGGTACAGTGCCACTGAGCTAAACCCCTGGCCAAGTCATCATTAGTCTTTAAAAAATGCACATTCCTTTTTCGTAACAATCACCGTTTCCAAAATTTAGCTCAGTGATGAATATCTACCATCTATGTTGATGTTCTTTCAGCTAAACTAATAAATTCTTTTGAAACACTGCAAACTCCTTAAAATTCCACTATCTTCTCAAAAGTACAAAACTCTGCACCAAAATTTAAAGTGTAAAATATAAGCTTATTACTAGCCATCATTCTTAAAAAGTATTATGACAATTAAAATGGTTTCCTGAAATTATATTAATGACATGTATTTCCACCATTTACAATGTTACATGATATTGCTAACTTACATTCAGGTTAAGTTACATCTTCATGAAAAAATATTACTATCTCAAAAGTCACTCTAGACTTACTAGTTTTGCTTGCTGAGCATTTACTGGATCACCATACTGGAGCAAAGCTTGAAACTGGTTATTTTTTGTAAATGTAATTATCTTCAATACAGCACCAAACTTAGAAAATATCTGTTAAAACATGAGATCAAAGCATTATTTACTGTATTATTATTTATTCAATTTATATGTGAGTATGCAAATTAAATTAAAACTTACTTGGTGAAGAACATCAAGTGTTACAGGGTAGTACATATTGTCAATAATTATTCTAAGTACTGGACTCTGGGCTGGAGTCACTGCACTCTCACTAACTGTGGTGCCACTAAGAGGAGTATTTGCTGTCTGGACAGCTGTCACAGCTTGAAGAACTGCTTGAGCACGCTGAAAATTAAAAAAGAAAAAGGTTGAAAAACACACTCATCACTTACAATTTGCTACATGTTATAATACTGTCAGTCTGTAATTCAAGTATTCTACTGATATTTTTTCAAAAAAGTGATCTAGGCTTTGGCCTGAATGTTGAAAGAGCAAAGAGAGGAAATTTGATTTATACTTGAAATAATAAGACATAGTCTGACAGATCTATGTAACTGAAAAAATGTTTTAAACAGAAACTTTTAGAGAATAAAACTGTAAACTACCACTATTAGTTATTATTATTCTCCACAAATAGGTAAATGGCAAATCTCAACAAGATATGGATTATCAAAAAAAAAAAAAAAAAAAAAAAAAAAACAAAAAACTACCAAAAAGGTTAAATTTCTGAGGAAATTTTCAAGCTATAATATGAAGGATATTTTGCACACATTTTATGGTATTTAACATACCAACAATTGTAAAATGCAGTGTTATTTTATATATTAAAATAAGATGTTGCCAATTAAACTATTATAAATGTAAGACACCTTGATTTCTGGTATCTGTAAAGGTGAAAATAATCATACACAATTGAAAGAATTTACAGTATTTTTAAGAATTTTGCCAGTCAAATGTTAAATGCTCCAAAAGATTGCCCTCATCATTATTGTGCTTTTCCTATTATGACAGATTCTCTGATAAATAACTTCTTTCTACCTCTTCTGGGGTCAGAATATAAATATGAGGGCAACTATATATATATATATGTAAATACAACAAGAACATATACCTTGACATTAGTTTATAGTTTGAACTATCTGTATTTGCAGATAAATAAGAATATATACATAGCACAATGACAAATGAAAGAAAAGAACAGAAAAGAATTAGGATACTTATGAGAATTTTAAAAAATGGTCATTTACTGAAATAAAGCCAGGGATCATGTAGCTGGACACTCAAAAATCTATATTTGCACTTAAACACATCTCATCATTTAACTAAATCTAACAGTTTGAGAACAATGTACAACAACTTAGTAGTACTACTGAAAATATAGTTGCAAACAAAATAGGTAAAAAAGATTTCTAGAGCAACATTTATCTACTTAAATGTCTGAAAATATTTAGGAGTTGCTTTGCAGTGAATTTGGACTCCATTATGGCCCAAGGTTGGCAGAAACTCTTCTAATTCCTCAAAGCTGAGCTGCACAACTCACTTGGCAAAGCAGCCTGGCAAAGCCTCATGTTGCATGGCTTTATGACCCTCAGCCCCCCTTAACAGCTAAGCCTGCCTTGTGCAGGGGCAGGATAGCACTAAAGGCAAGCAAACAGACCTCAGCCAAGGCATGGTTGTGTCCACCTGCTTAGGCCTCCACCTCAGATGTTTGGAAGTAAGGGATGGGGTGCAGTGCCCATCATACAGATTGTGGTAGCCAGCAGTTACGCTGGGCCTTGGGCAGCCTTCTTGGCTTATGCCATATCAGAAGCAGGACCCAGAGATCATAACACATCAGTTGAGTTTTCCATGATCCTTTCTATCTGATTTGGATTTTAGATTTGGGTACATATTTTCATCCACAATAACAATCACAAGAAAAACACTAACAAGCTACAGTTAGAAATTATGTCTCTAAGAGGCTAGGGATTTAGCTCAGTGGCTATATACCTGCCTCACAAGCACAAGATCCTGAGTTCGATCCCTGGTATTCCCCCAAATTTGTCTTTAATGTGTGCTTTCCCCTACTGACTTAGCAGCAGCAATATTAATTTTGAGTATCCTTCCAGAGTCACCATCTAAATATGAAGCATATATACACATATCTATTCCATACTTTGTTCACCGTATTACTGGCCTGCCAACCTAGATTTTAAATGAACTTCGTATCAAAATAATTATACACAAAGAAAACAAATTTTGTAAATCGAGCTCAATAAAATATCACAAATTGGACATCTCTATGAAATAATTGCTCTCCTATAAAAACATTATCAGTGCTCTAGGACCTATACTCATGTTTCCTCTTGGTTATATTAATGGAAATGTACACTCCCAATTATTAAATGGAATTTTGTCGTATGTGCTCTCCTTTGGTCTGGTTTCTTTCAATGAACTTTACTTTGTGATATACAGTACTGCTTTGCAGGTATGAATAGCTTGTGTATTCTTATTGCCATACAGCATTCCACTGAATGAATACACCACAATTTATTCAACTGCTGCAGAACACTTACATCATTCCCAGCTTCAGGATATGTGTATATTTTTCCAATTAGAAAACTATAAATGAAAGGACTAAGTTAAAGAACATGCATATGCTCAACTTTAGTAGGTATTTCTTTCAAATTCTGAGAAATTATTCAATTTATATTCCATTCACTCATGTATGAGAGTTAAGGCTTCCGTAAATTAACACCAACACACAGAAGCATAGGCAAATAGATGGCCATAATACAAAAAATATAAGTAGCCATCTCCAAGTGAGCTTTTATGAGAGTAATTTAGTTGGACTTGTGCACTTTAGAAAGATACATACTTGGCTATAGTAGGGTGAAAGAATTGAATAGAGAAAATAAGAAAGCAGGTTAGTAGAAGAGCTATCACAGTAATATACGAGCCAAAAAAATGGGTATTTCTAAGCAACACAAGTAGCACAGATAGAGAAAATGCGGTAGCTTGTTAGGAAGACTTAACTGAAAACAATATAATTGACAGTTACTATTTATGGATAAAATTCATTCACTAATTTGTCTCCTATGAAAATACAAAATACAATCAACTCAAACACTGGACAGGTAGTCATCTTTAGTTGAGAATAATATTATCAAATTCCTGAAATGGAGAAAATAAATGGAACTAAATGGAAAGACACAGTAAATACACAGCAAAGGGGCTGTATAAGCAGAAGTCACAGAAACAGATAAGGAACTGGCAAGTTCACAGAAAAGAGAGTGAAAAATAAAGGAATAACAAAGTATAGCTAATGAACAAACGCTAAACTCCCCTCCTCTTCCTTCTTTAGAAGACTGACAAACACTTTCACCATAAAAAACAAGCAAACACAAATCCCACCCTTAAAACAAGTTCTAAAGGGTTTTTTTTTGGGAGGGGCTCAGAATAAATGTAAATAAATTTATCTTTGGCACTGTCTGGGAGGATACCAGATTAGCATCCAACTTCACAATACTCTAGAAGAATCCATCACTGTACATTCTGACCTGTGAATAGACAGCTTGTATGGGGGGCAGGGAGGGAAGTGAAAACAAGATACACACAAAAGTTAATAGTGAGAAAAATAGATAATTTAAGAGTACTTTGCGGTAGTTTTAAAATACTATACTTAGAATCCTCAAAGAACTATAAAATCATAAGACATGAGCAACTATAATGCAAAAAGGATGATTAAAGAATACTGAATGGCATATGAAAATTAAATATCTGACTTCAAAAAAACCTTTTTGCAACAGAGGAAATTTGCACAGATTGTTTTATCTGTGGCTTATTTCTTAACCACTTTAAAGTTATTATTCTAATGTTACTTCTCAACGGCTTCCACTGGTAATCCCGATTTAAAATTAAAAGTTCCAGGGGCCAGGGATTTATCTCGGTGGCACCACACCTGCCTCACAAGTGCAAGGTCCTGAGTTTGAGCCCCAGAACCCAATAAATAAATAAACAAACAAGTTCTCTCCCACACACATCTCCTTATAGACTCCCTATTTTTATTTTTTACATTACTTTCTTTTGAATCTAAAATGAGAATGTGGAGCTGGTGATTCAGCTCAGTGATAATAGCACTTGCCTTGTATGTGTGAGACCCTAAGTTTGATCCCCACTACCACTAAAACAGAATAAAATGAGAATGTATTCATGAATTAGTAAAAAATACTAATAAATACAATCAGGATATAAAATGTCATTTTAAGAGACTATAGTAAGCGAAATGAATCAGGCACAAAGAAAGTTAAATACCACATAATCTGCCTTAAATGTACTCTAAAAAAACAGAACTCATAAAACTAGTGAGGACTGTGGCTATGGGAGTAGGAAGTAGGAGATGGGAGAGGTGTCCAAAGAGAACAAGCTTTCAGTTATAAAGTACAGCTTTCTGTGATCTACCACACAACAGGGAAATTACAGTTAAAATAATGTATCATATATTTCAAAACAGCTAAAACAAGAGATTTTAACACATTCCATTCTTGCTAGCTTGAAATACTGGTGGTACACTGCTGACTGTTTCATCTGGCCTCTTGTACCACTGGTAATTCCAGCTGGAAGGAATGAAATATGTTCGTATCACAGCTGCTCAGCAGCCAGACAATTAGGGCCCATCATGAATGTGTTACATGTTCTCACCACAAAGAAATGCATGGTAGATACAGTAATGGTACAGTAAATGGCAGATGTGATATAGTAAGTAGTCTGATACTATAATGTAGAAGTGTATCAAAACATCACCTACCCATAAATGTATACATTATTTATCAAAGGAAAAAACAGTGAATAAACATTTCTTTTGGTATATTTCATGACAATTTTTTTTTTTTCCTGAGACAGGGTCTTGCTATGTAGTTCAGACAGTCTTTAAACTCACTAGGTACTCCTCCAGGCTGGCTTCAAACTCAAGTGATTCTTCTGCCTCAGTCTCCCATGTGCTGGTACTACAAACTTCTACCACCACATCCAGCACTTCATGATAAATTCTTAAAAGTACATTTTCTTGTTCAAAAGAATTGAAGTGTATTATCAAATTCAACCACAAAGACAGCTGAAATGTTAATCCCATCTTTAAGACAAAAAGTTTTCCAACTATATATTTCATAAACAATCATTTCAGATCACCTTTTCCTTAAAAAAGTAATGAAAACCTGATTATTTCCGTTAAATTTCCATTAAAAAAATAATCAGATGCTGTCTACGTTTCACTGAAACCAACAGATACAATTAGCTTAAAAAGTATTTTAAGAAAAGTTTTAGAGCATACAAAAATCTTAAATTCTAAAACATGCTTATATTATTTTAATACATTATATTTAAATAATATCTTTTATATAACATGTTTAAAACATCAATACATTTATATACTCTTCTTAAGATTTCTTCTCCTTGGGAAAATCATTAACGCATCCTCAAAAGGAATTTTTTTCAAAAGAAATTAAGACCTATAAAGTGTTAACAGCAGTGCATTTTACAATCTGAAGTTTAAGCAGCAAAGTTGTGCAATTTATGCAATAAGTTCTACTCCTATAAAGTTTCTACATACAAATTTTAACCTGTACCAAGAAAAAAAAAAAATAAAAAAAACTTCTGACCAGGGCTTTAAAAAAATTTTTAAATTAATTCATCTAGTATTATTTTAGAACATGAAAATAATAAACTGATTATAGTTTCAGTAAATGAAGGCAATATTTAATAGTACATAATACACAAAAATACCTTTTAAAAAAGAAAATGCCTATTGAGTGGTTAAAGTTTTTTTGTTACTATATTTACGAGACTCTTAATATGTTCTGTCTCTGTACTTATGTACCTATATGTACTCACTTGGTTTAATGTATTATCTGTCTTTAGTTCTTTGTGATTAGAGTACTGGATATAAATTGGTTGGTTACGAAGATGAGGTGTCACAGCAGAATAGTAATTAACCATAGTAATAGCAGCTTCCTCTGTTGCTAGTTCCAAAAATGCCTGAAATTTTAAACAGCAAATTTTAATACTATGCATTAAAATCAAACAAACAAACTACAAATTTTAACTATCTGTATAATCTATTTAGCTAGTTTTAAAAAATCAATTACCTAGAATATAAACTTCAAATTACATTTAAATGTTCTAATAAGTAGAATTAGAACTCTCTTACTGGAATTTAAGTAAACAATTAAAGCTAACTTAAGAACTTTGTGAACAACAGTGTGTATGCATTCCACCTGATTTTTCCATGCTCCACAAATATATTTCCCTCAACAAAAGCTAGAAAAAAATAAACATTTCCTAGCATCAAAATTTTACCATGACTACTCTACAGAATTTAAAAAAACAACAGAGAAAAAAATTTAAACATCAAACATCAGATTAACTACAACATTGTTAAATTTCATGTATTCTTTTAAATAGTATCAGAAATTGTAAAACAATATTTCATACTTAATATACCCATACTTTACTGGTATAGTTACACCTACTGAATAAAAGATATTCAGACTCAATGATTAATTTCTGCTACCAGATCATTATCTTCCTGAAATAAACTTAGTAAGATACTAATAATGCCGCTACTGACTGCTGATACCACAAACAACAGAGCCACCATAAAACACTTCATTTGTATTTTCCACTACTACTTTTCAAAAATCAGTAAAGTACTAAAGCGAATGCAAAAGATAAAATTTGAACTATGGCATCTCATTTGTTTTGGGAACTAGGATTAGTTTCTTACACTTACCTAGTAAGAAAATACTTCAAGTTTTTTCAGAAAATTAGTACTTTTATTACATTACAACTCATGCATGTGATTTTGGGTTTATCATTTCATAAGCCTTGAAAGAATAATACCTGGTTTTTTCCTTTCAGCATAAGGATGTTGGTCACCTTACCAAAAGGTAAGCCTAAAGCAATAACTTCAGTTTCTGTCACTTCACCAGGTAATTTTCGAATGTGAAGTACACGAGAAGGAGCACCATCCATTTTATCTTCTCCTTTAAATTTCTTGCTGTCATTACCATTGGCTGAAAGACATTTAAAAATACAGTTTTAGTTTCTCACTTCAGAGAAACTATTTGGTATTTATACATGTGTCCTATTTATTTCACTTAGGAGTTTGGTTGAGGAAAGTTTCTTAACAGTATTCTTAAATGCACAAAAGATACTGATATTGATAAAGTCTAAGTTGTATATTTTTGTCTGGCTAATTTTACATTAGGTCATATCTAAAACCACTGACTGAATCATGAATATTAACATTTTTATTATATTAAGAACACATTAGCGCAAGGACCCGAGTTCAATCCCCAGTACCAAGAAAAAAAAAAAGAACACATTAAGTCTTGTCACTTATGTAAGAGCTTCAAAACAAAGCTTAAAAATATAGTTGACTATATGTCAATTCCTAAAAATTCAAAACTAAGCTTTCAAAGTAATGGAGAATACCACTAATTATTAAGTAAAATTAAGTTAGTACTTAAAATTGCTGAGAAATAATATATTTATGAATAGTATATCCAAAGAGTAATAAATGATTAGCGAAAACATTATAATGCAATTTCATTAAAAACTATCCAATCACTAAATAATATAATTGCATTGCAAATTAATCATCTTTTCAGACTAATGGAAAGAGCAGATTTATCCTTATCCAAAGGGGATACATCCAAAGATCCAGAAATCATGGGCAGTACCAAATCTTACACGTTTTCTTTTCTTATACATATACATGATAAGGTTTAATTTATAACCTGAGGATAGTAAGAGGTTAATAAAAACTAATGATAAAACAGAACACTTAAATTAAAAATATTTTATTGCACTTTGAGAATACTGTTAAGTAAAATGAGGGTTACTTCAACACAAGCATTGCAATATCATGAGAGCCAATCTTGTAACTACTATGTGTATCAACTGGCAGGATTAGTTTATATAGAATCTACTGTGCAAGAGAAAGAGTATTAGCCCCAGCAAGATCTGGAATTTCCCATGAAATATTTTCAGCTGAGGTTTATGAAAGGTAAACGAAACTACAAAAAACCAAAATGATGCCTAAGGCAGGACTACTACATAGAATTTTCTGAAAAAATTGGGATGACAAATTAGAGAGATTAAGATTTTACCTGAGAGATTATAAACTATTCAATTTGGAAAACGTTGTCATGCTCTGATACTATAAAACATATGTGACCAATCCACACTATGGCTTATTTATAAATAAGTCTTAATTTGTTAGTATTACTACATAATCTACATATTTAAATATTTTGTAGCTATCAGTATCACGATACTCTAAATTACTCATTAACATACGTTACTCTGAGCCTTAAACAAATATATTTCAATCAACAAATCATTTGCTTTCATTTCAAAGCTGACCTAAAATAAAAATCTTATTAAGGATGTCTATAAAATAAGTAATCTTTTATACAGAACTGTTTAAAAGACACAATGCCAGGTCAATAGTAAGAATCTATACATGCAAGGATATTTTCAAAATGCTAAAATGAAGAACTGTTACACAACCAAGAAATACACATGTATACTTCATTTTATATAAAATTTTAAGTACTTGATGATACCCCCTGAAACTCTCAACATTCTCTATAAAATTCAATCTTTTAAATGTCTTCACCCATATATTGATTCTTTATTTATTGAGACTTGGGGATTTGTCTAGGGCTGTTTTAGGCTATGGAAATACAGAATTAAACATTATATGAGTCTGATGCCTGAGGCGCTACAGTGCAGTGGAAGACAACTACTATATGAACTTGATAATTTCTTGTTAAATTCTGTTAAGAAAGTAGAATGATGTGATTAAAAGTGATTTAGTAAAGGGCTTGAAGAGGGAGGTAGCAATGATTTTATTAGATTATCAGAGAAGATATACCTAAAAGATAATATGTAAACTCAATGGTAATTTATTTAAGCTATCATATCTTAAGATAAGTCATATCTTAAGAGTCAGTCATATTTAACTGAATGATCACAATATGTGTCTAATAATTCCCTTATGTTGACCTTGTTCAGCAAAACATTAAGCTGCAGCTTTTGAATTACCTTGACAATTTTGGTTAACTAGCTCTTCTACTCTCTAGAAGTTGAAAACAAACAACAAATATGATACAACCCTACAGGAAATTATCTAAAATGCTTTTCATTACTGAGGAAGACTTTACATAATAGATACCTAAACTTCCTATTTTATAATATCGTCTAACAAAAATCATCAAGTCTGTGTAAATTAAAGCAGATAATCTACAATATATACTCATATCTTTAAAAACATATAACTGGCATCTATAGACATATTTTAATGTAGGACTGATGTCTCCTCAGAAAAGCAGTTTTGAGTACAAGAAAACTGATAACTTATTACTCATTAGTTTGTCTGAATAACAAGGACAAATACATCATAATCAATGCCCCGTGAGTTACAATTTTAGGATATTCAATTCAGCAAATTTCAGTTTATCTTATTTTGGTTTGTCCTTTCCCTTCTAGGAGAAAGGCAAGGGGGAAAAACACCCCACAATAAAGACATTATCACTGTACCTATACTGAAAAAAGGTTCCCCCTTTCAAATGATTTTCAGAATATAAGCCCTCCAAAAAAACCTAAGCCTGACTATATCTATTTTAAGAGAATTTGTCTTAGATGTTAGATGCTTTCTGGACAGTAGATGGTGGGTAGCTAGTTAAATGCTCAAGGTCAGACAGCTAGTAAGTAAAGACAAGAGATAATAGAAATGGGATTAAAATTCATGGAATGAGTAGTCTGACTCCATCATCTCTGTTTTTCAATCCCTACTCTAAAGGCAGATCCCAAAGACCAACTTCACCTTTCATATAATGGCCTAGAGATCTTTCATTTTCTCCCAGACCAGCCACCTGCAGTTTAACCATCAAAATGTATGAGATCTTTCTTTTTTCCCCAAAGACCAAGCCAGCTATCAAGCAACCATCAAAATTTATATCCTCTCTTCACTCAGTTAAGAGTCTCAAGAGAGTAGCTACTAAGCATTTATCTTTAATGCTATGTAAATCTTCATTTTAAATAACTGGTACTATGAAAATGAGACATGGGGATTCTTTCAATCATACAGTGAAGTCCATTTTCACATATTAAAAATATGAATCTGAGAGGAAGGGGAGTGTAATGCTCAACTTACTGAATATCTGGGTTATTTATTACTCTAGAAGAGAAGGAAGTAGAATTAGGTCTATCTTAATGTTTCTTTCCCTTCATTTTGGTACAGAAACTTGTTTGTATATGTAAAACTAGTAATAATGCAAATGATTTTAGGACTTCATGCTGAATTAACAAGATATATAGTAAAGCTTTTACTTATGCATACCAGTTCCCTACACATAGCAAAAACATTTATACCATTTTCTATATATTAATCAGTCCTTTTAAAGCCCCAATTAAAGGATGTTTATCTACTTACAAATTAAAAACAAAATTTAAAAACTGTTTTTACTCAATCATTTGTTTTCCAAACTCAAAATTCAGTTTTCTGTCTCAATTCTAGAACCATCACCTTTAGCTCTGATAAGTTCATCACTTTTCACTTTCTGGGAGATCTTTATTCTTCACAGGTTTTTTGTGCAGTTTTTCACATAAATCGATCTAAGATCCTAAGTACTTTGTTAAATTATCATACCCATCAGTGATACAGAGCTATTATCCTCTTCTTTAATGAAGTTCTCTATTCTCATAACACTCCCAACAACTTCCACTCTTACACTCTCACTTCCTTGACTCAATATCTGGAATCTTCTATTTATTTCCAAACACTGTTAGAATTTCCTAAGCTATTCTGACCCCACGGTTCTTCCTATATTTACTTGATTCAGCACCTGCATTTCAACATTCACCTCATTTAATTTGTAAATCTCTTATTTTAGCCCCATTCATTTACCATTAAGGAGTATTTTCAATTGAATACAAACATGAAGTCAGATATTTCAAAACTTCATACACTTCATCTGTACTTTTTCTAATACAGCAATCCAAAGACACTAGCCACCACCACATATACCTCTAGGGTTGCACGTACTGAGTTTTGACGCATAGCAGTATTTTCATCCAGTGAGAAATATGCCCCCTTGCAACAGCCTGTGATTCCTTAATTGTTCAGAACGGTATATTTTAACTTCTAAATATCTGGTGGTTTCTTATATTTTTTACTTTTCTAATTTAATTCCACTATAATCATGGACTATGCAAGTTTTCAACCATTTCAGTTTGCTTATAATACAATACAGGCGACATCATGATAACCATCACATGTATACTTGAAAAGTTACTTTCCAGTTTCTGGGTGTAGTTTCCTAAATGTGAGTCAAGCCAAGATGACTAAGTGGTGTTCAAATTTTCTATTGTGTTCTTTTACTTGGAAAGAGGAGATCTGATTTTCCTATCGATTACTAGGAGGAATTTGAAAAATAACCAACTTTGTGGACTTCTGTTTCTCTCTTTAGTTACCATGTTTCTCTTCATGTACTTCAAAGCTGGGTTATTACTAGCATACAAATTAAGGATGTTAGTTGTTTAATGAACTGGCACTTTCAGCATTATGAAATGTTTTTATATCCAGTAATACCTCTTTGTCTTGACTGTTAGTTTCAGATTAAAATAATGACAATTTTCTTGTGCGATGTTTGCATGGTATAAAATTTTCCTTTTTCTTGTCTTTATATTTTAACCTAACTAAGGCAGAGACAGAATAGTTAGATCTTGCTTTTTTATCCAGTCTCAAATCTCTGCTTTTTAACTCAACTCTCTAGACAGTAATATCCAAAAAAAGTTAAAGCCACCTAATCTAGAACTTTTTTTCAGAATAATCACAGCAAAATTGAGGTTTTTCATATACATACTCCTTGACCGCACAAATGCATAGAGTCTCCCACATCATCAACATTTACCACCAGAGTGGTAAATTTATTGCAATTGATGATCTTATATTGACACATCAGAAGCACACAAAGCCCATTGTTTACATTAAGAGTTCACTACTGCTGTCATACATTCTTGGATTTGGATAATGATAAGTGTTTATCATTATAGTAGCATACAAAGTATTGTCACTGCCCTAGAAATTCTGTGGTTTCACTCCACCCCAATCCCTACCAACTATTGATCTTTTTTTACCATCTCTGTATTTTTGCCTTTTCTAGAATGTCATATATTGTAGTTGAACTCATATGGTATATAACTTTTCAGATTGGCCTCTTTCACTTAGTAGATATTTAAGGTTCTTCCTTATTTCTTCACTGGCTTCTTAGCCCATTTCCTTTTAAGAGTCAATTGTCTTAGACGTACCAGAGTTGTTTATCCATTTACCTACTGCAGGACATCTCAGTTCTTTCCCAAGCTTTTGCAATTATGAAGAAAACTGCTATGAACATTTTGCAAAATTTTTTTGTGAGCTTAAATTTTCAACTTCTTTCAATAAATACTTTGGACAACCGCTGGCACTTTACTGCCAGAGTATAATTAGTTTTGCAAGAAAAGATGAGTCTGCTAAAGTAGCTTTGGCATTCCCACCAGCAACAAATGAGGGTTCTTATTTATCTACAATTAACGGTCAACATTTGATGTCAATGTACTAAATGTTGTTCTCTTTAACATGTATGTATTTAACTTGTACAAACTGACAGAATTTGACATATGTATGTATATCTATAAAACCAATTCCACAAAAGAGCACAGATGATCCTCTGGATTAGCAGGTCTCTTATCTGTGTAGACAATTTATCTCTGATTTAAAGTATTTGAAAGAAAATTTAAATAAATTCCAAAACACAAAACTCGAATTTGACATGGCCTGAATCCTAAGCTGAATTCATGCAAATGAATTGCTGTGTGGACAATGAAATAAGCATTATGAATAAATGAAACAATTTAATAAAGGAGAATCTGTATAGTTTATGTGCAAATACTGTGCCATTTTATATAAAAGGAATTGAGCATTCTCAAATTTTGGTATTCTGGGTAAAAAGGAATCCTATAACCAATCCCTCTCATCGCAAGGGATAACTATGGGTGTGTGTGCTTTAGATTAGTTTGAATTTCCTAGAGTTTTACATTTAATAGAATCACAAAGGACTCTATCCATCTTTCACATTTTTGCTGTTGTAATCAATAACTCATTCTATGACTGCACACATTCCACTGTATATATTTAAAACACAAAGTCAAAACAGCAAACCATTCATCTGTTGATGGATCTTTGGGTTGGTTCAGTTTTGAGTTATTATAAATAAAGGTAAGAACATTCATATAAGTTTTAAATAAACAAATGTCTTCATTTTTATTAGGTAAATAAATGTCTACGAGACAAATAGCAAAGTTACACAGTAAGTGTATTAATTATTTTAAGAAACTGCTAAACTGCTTTCCAAAGTACTCCTACAATTTCACATTCCGAAAACTGCTTGAGGGTCACAGTTTTTCCACATTCTCTCCAAAACCTAGTATGGCCTTTTTACATTTCAGTCGTTCTAATGGGTGTGTATGACATCTCCTAGTTTCAATTTACAAAATAATTAGATGCTAAACATCTTTTTCATTCTTATATGCCATCTAATGATCTTTTCCACAGAACTATGTTTAACTATTTTTGCCAATTTATAACTGTTAGTGCACTGTTGCTGAGTTTGAGTTTATATATTCTGAATATAAATACTTTATCAACTATATGCTTTATAAACATGTTCTGTCCCTCAATGGCCATTTTTAAGTTTTGCTTTAAGACCAGGAATATTTACTGATGATATCAAGTCCCACATATTCTCTATAGATTGTGCTTTTAGTTATTTCTAAGAAATGTCTGCCTATCAAAGTCACAAAGACTTTACACTGCATTTTTTTCAAAAATGCTAAAATTTTAGGTTACAATCCATTTAGGACTGTTTTGTATGCACTGGGAGATATAGTGCCAAAATATTTTTTTCTGGCATCAAATCCAGTATTTATAACACTGTGTTGCAAAGTCTGCCACTAAACAAACTTCTCACCTTTATCAAAATTCAGTGGTCCTTAACTGTGAGGATTTACTTCTAAAATCTTTTTTTTTTTCTCATTGAGTTTATTAGTATTTAGGTATACAGTACAGTTACATTCATCATTGGGATCTTGTACCTTTACATGACAGGTCTTGGTTCTCATTTTTCCCCTTATCCCTGCCCTCCCTTCACCCTCTCCTCCCTTCCCTATTTACAAATATTTTATTTCCATTTTTTCATGTTTTTTTTTCCTTTTCCCTTATTTCCTTTCCCCTATACCTTTAGCCCTTTTCTTCCTATTTCACATTGTCAATTATCTCATTAGGATATTATGCACCATTATAGTTTTTCACACCAGAGATACTATTTGGTATTTATACATGTGTGACTTATTTATTTCACTTAGGAGTATATCCTCAATATGTATCCATTTTCCTATGAATGACTCTAACTTCTCATTCTTTATGGCTGAGTAGTATTCCATTTTATAGAAAAACCACACCTTCTTTATACTTCTAAAATCTTTATTCTGTTCCACTAACTTGTATTTCTTTTTTTTTTCCCCTCATTGAGTTTATTGATACATTTTAGGTATACAGCACAGTTACATTCATTACTGGGATCTTGTACCTTTACATGACAGGTCTTGGTTCTCATTTTTTTGCCCTTGTTCCTGCCCTCCCTTCACCCCTCCTCCCCTCCCCCTTTACAAACACTTTATTTCATTTTCTCATATTTTTTTCTTTTCCCTTATTAGCTTTCCCCTACCCTTCCCACTTTCCCTACACCTTTAGCCATTTTCTTCCTATTTCACATTGTCCATTATATCATTAGGATTTTATGTACTATTATAGTTCATTCACACCAGAGAAACTATTTGGTATTTACACGTGTGACATATTTCACATAGGAGTATAGCCTCAATATGTATCCATTTTCCTATGAACTAATCTAATTTCTCATTCTTTATGGCTGAGTAGTATTCCATTTTGTAGAAAAACCACGTCTTCTTTATCTAGTTTCCAACTGATGGGCAAATGGGCCGTTTCCAAGTTTTAGCTATTACAGATTGTGCCGCTATAAATATAGGTGTGCATATATCTCTGTGGTATGATTCTTTTAATTCTTTTGGAAAGATACCCAGCAGAGGGATGGCTGGGTCAAATGGAACCTCTAGTCCCAGCTCTTTGAGGTATCTCCATATTGATTTCCATAGTGGTTGCACCAGTCTGCACTCCCAACAATGGAGAAGGGTTTCTTTATGCCAGTATCATGCTGTTTGATTAGTGCAGCTTTACAGTAATTCTTGAGACTAGGCAATGAATGTTCTTTTTCACTACTGGCTTTTAACTATTCTCCTTTTACCTTTTTTAAGATTTACTCTTATCATTAGTTTTAAGTATTCTATTATGTGCCCAAAGATGGTTTTTAAAATTTATCCTCCACGGGAGGCTTAACTGAGCTTCTTAGAACCGTATATCGATATTTCTTCCAAATTTTAGAAATTTTCAGTCATCCCAACTACAAATACACACACAATTTTTCCTCAACCCATTCTCTATTCACTCTTTGGAATTCCTCAGACTGCTTGATTATCCCTTAAATGTATTTTGTTCCCTCTAGCAGACAAAATGAATTGTCATCTGTATTCAAGTTCATCAAACTTCTTCTGTTGTCCTCATTCTGCTGTAACTTCAATCAATATTTTTATTTCAAACATCCTACTTTTCTGTTATGTTTCTATATGCTTTCTTTATATATTTTTTAACATCTCCAAATATGTTCCTCCATCTATTTGCTCATTACTTCAGTCTTTTCCCTTAGAGCTTGAAAATATGTACAGTCCCTGTCTGCAAATTTTATTATCTAGTAATAATTCTAATGCACTGTAATAAATGACTATTGAGTGCTGCTTCAACAGTTTATGGATTCTATTTTCTAAGTTCTTCACATGACTTGCAATTTTTTATGCTGGACTACTGATATCATGGGTAATCAATGTAGAAGACTGAATCATGTTGTCTTCTTTAAGGATTGTTTTGTACTGGCAAACAATTAAATTACTGATGAAGCCCTCATCTGAGTCTAGACTTTTGGTTTCTTGGACAAATGGGACTTATTAAAAAAGATTCTTTTAAAAGTCAGGAGCTCTCTGTCATCTATCTTTAGAGCTTGAGGTTATTCTGAAGATATCTGTATTTTGACTGCCCAGAGTTCAAACTGTCTCAGCACTGTTCAACCTATGGAATCACCATTTACCTCAGCCCCAGAGAAGGTGATTTCTGATAGATATTGCAAAGTCTTAATCTGTACACATGTAACCCAGTCATTACCTGAACCAAACTCTGCCCTTTGCACAATACCCAAACTTTAGGACAATTTACTTTTCTCCAGGATCCTTCTCCACAAAACACAGATGTTTAAGGTACTCTAAATTCCAATCGCAAGTCTCTTCAGTTCAGTGAGACCTCGATACTCTGCTTGGGCTCTTCTACCCTGAGCTACAACAGTAAGGTATCCCAATGAATATTCAGGAAATTCACCTCATGCTTCCCTTTACTCATGGATAATAATCTCATAGTTTCTGCTCATCAAGTCCAGACATCAGCTGTTCTATGTGCTTTATCCAATTATACAGTTTTTGGTTTTAGGGGAAGAAACTGAAAAAGGAGCCAATGTTGGATCAGTTACTCTCATAACTCTGCATGTTATTTTTAAAAACATTTCAAATATCTATTATTATGTACTAATTTAAAAAGCAAAAGAAACAAAGCAGAGCTACAGACATTTAAGCCTATTTGCTCAATCACTTGAACATACCTTATCAAAATCACATCACTTTTGTCTTTTAACCGCTACACAGAAAAACTAATACTTAGTAATATGTATTAACAAATTCATCTTCACATCATTATACCTAAGTATTTCATTTTAATTTTTATTTAACAGAAATGTATACGTTTATTTCAAGTTGCATACACATACAGTAATGCCTACCTGAGGTAAACTAAAATGTCTTCTAGTTTTTCATGATCCTTTTACTACCTAATATATTTAGTTCCTTAAGCAAGTACTTCAAAAAAGAAAAAAGAAAAAAGAACTTTCCCTTAAGGCAAACAGTGTGAAATGCAGGATTTATAAAGTAAATGCATTCAATTAATAAAAATAATCAGACTCAAGATTTCGTTGATAAGTCATAGTCTAAAACTTGATAAATTATTAACAGATGTTAAAACAATTGACATTTCAGATATAAATATATATACAATTCAAAGAAACTCTGACCTTTAAAGACTAAATAAGTCATCTTAAATTTATAAGTAGATAACATAATCAACTGAAACAACTATAATATTGTCACAGCAAAGAAAAATGGATGACAAACTATATACTTACTTTAGATTTTAAGTTTATGCTTTAAAGTTTATGATATAAGGAATACTTAACACATGACACACAAACACAACAATACATAAAGGGCACAAGAAGAGATTTTAACATGAAAGAAAGTCATATTTTTTGTGGTTAAAGCAATCAAGACCACACTGTGGTAGAATGGGCCTACAGTCCCAGCTAAAGGAAGATCATATGAGCCAGGAGTTCAAGGACAAACTGAGCAACACGGGGAGACTTTATCTCAAAAAACAAACAAACAAAAAAAACCAAAATCCAACTTTGACTGTATTTTAAACACAATGGAATAATAAATGTAATATCTGGGGTGACAGATATGCCAGTTACCGCCAGCTGATCATTACACATTATATCTTTAAAGAAATGCTACACTATACCCAATAATTATGTAAAATTACTATGTCAAATATATTTTTAATTTTAAAAGATTAATTAATCATGCAGTTAAAAAACAAAAATACAAAATTTTAGGGCCAAGAGCATAGCTCAGTGGTACAATGCTTGTGCAGTCATGTGTGAGGTCACCCGTCATATACTTAATTTCCTTTAAAATGTTTCAAAACAGCATTTACAAGTAAAGGCTATCGTGGTATATAATAATTTTAGTCTTAATTTTCTGCCCCATAAGACAGCAAATGATGGGTTGTTAGGAGAAAAATGCTTACCTGTAACTACCATGCCACTCATATTAGAGTTTGGACTACTGAGAACACTGCCTGAGAGTAGTTCGTCAGATCCTCTCTATAAACACACACAAAAATAAGTGTAAGACATCTTTAAATTTAAAACTATTACTCTGAAAAACGTTCCACTTACATGTTGCTTTTCAAATATTTATTTTAAAATAAATGTCAAATGTTACACTACTGGCAATATATATACGAAAATCTGTAAGAGGAAAATGTATACAATGAGAAGTTTCTTTGCAAAAATGAAATGATTGAATCACATCCTAAAATCCTTTAGAGACTGTTATAAATTCTTGTTTACAAACTGCAGTTATTAACCAGCCATTCATGTTTTAGCTACTGATATTTAAAAAATGTATACTAGCTGATTCAAACAACTAATTAGAAAAAGAAATCCAAAACACCAAGTTAACCCCAAGTTATACTTATTTATACTGAAACTCATCTGCTGAATTTAAACTCATAATATGAAAACAGTAAACAAAACTCCTAAGTCATCTCCGTTAAATGTGTTTAAAGTTTTCTCTTCCTCAGCCTCAAACATTCAGATAACTACAAGAAAAAAAAGGTTTCAAGGCACAACAATATTTGTACCAAGTCTAATTTGTAATCAAGATATGGAAGGTTTGGTGACAGTTATGTTAGATATAACTGAATAATTTACAGATTTTTTAGTGTGGCCCCTTAGACTAACACCAGACCTGGAAATCTGTTGGCAATTTATGTTCTTAGATTTATTCCAAACCTACTACATAAGAAATTCTGAGGGTGAGCCCAGCAATCCAATTTTAATATGCTAAAATTTAAGAACCACTAATCTGTATTAATGGTTTACTATCAATAAAAAAAATCTTGGCTAGCTAGTTTTTGTTTTCATGTCAAATATTTAATATGGTGATAAAAAAAAGCTCTGGAGCTCAGTTTTTATCAAATATGTAACTGTTATTTAACTATTCTAAGCCTTAAATTCTTCATTTGTAAAATATGGATAATACCTGTATCACAATCCTTAGAATTAAATGTGATAATGTGTGCTTAGTGATTACCAAAGTTCCTGGCCCACATTAGTAGTGTTCACCGAAATATAACACAAAGTCCACACGTACTTATCAGTAAATGCTGTTTGGATAAATGTCCCCCATGTGGTAAAGCTTTGATTCCCCAGCCTATGGCACTACTGGGAGGTGGTGGAATTTTAAAAGGGGGAGACTTAATGGGACATCATCTATGGGGGCTTCCATTTACAGGGGATACTAGGACTTCACAGCCTTTCTCTTCTATTCTTCTGCTTTCTCAGCCAAGATGTGAGCAGGCCTCTATCACTGTTACTAAGTACTGTGTAACTTCAGGCACATATTATTCTCCCCCTATCCAGGAGTATGTTCCAAGATCTTCAGTAGATTCCTAAAAACTCAACAGGAACCAAACCCTGCATACACTGTTTTTCCCTATATACTCCATACCACTGACATTTAGTGGTAAAAGTAATTTGTCCCTTCATGTTTTATACCCTGGCATCTCCTTTCCATCACTATTCTTTGCAGCCATTGTTAAGTAAAATAAAGTTACCACACCAGTCTGTTATCTAAAACAGATACTAAGCGACTCTTAAGTAGGTATTATACACATCGTGGATAGTCCCGACAAAGGGATGGCTCATGTCCAAAGGCAGGAGAAAGCAGGGCAACAAGAGACTTCACCACATTGCTCAAAATAACATACAATTTAAAACTGATGGAACTGTTTATTTCTAAAATGTTCATTTTATATTTTCAAACCAAAAAAGACAAATGGTAAGCCACAGAAAATAAAAACACAGATAAGAGAGGATTACCGTATTTTTTTAGCATTTGTTCTTCTATCAACTAAAAAAAAAAATCACTCTGTATGCAACAGAGAATGTTAAAGTTTCTTACACAGAATAAAATCAGCCCATCTATATATCAATAGAACTACAAATCAGATATTATAGAGTTAAAAGAAAAAAGAACAGTCATTCTTTACTCACTTGTACAGAAGTTAGAATCCCTTATCATTCAATAACTTACTCCACCTTAGTTTGCCAAAACCAATTTGGCTCCTCCCCGACCAGTTTTCAAAAAGTGTATCTGATCTCTTTTCAAATACATTACCATTCAGATATTCTCTACCTGTTTGCTTTGTTATGAATCAAACTCTTTCCACTCCAGTGAATCATAAGTAATTCTGAACGATGATGGGTGGGGAAATCTGACTTAAAATGTTCTCCTGCCTACCTTCCTAGGATGAATCTTTTATGCATGGCAAAGTCTTACGTTTTTTTGCATATGTGGTCTATTTTGTTCTTTAAATTATTTCATATCTAAGAGAATACATTTAATTGCCACTATAAATGAGTCAGAAAAACTGCTATCTAATTGTCGTCAATTTGGAGTATTTACAAGGATTACTGAAAAATATTTTGATCAATCACATTTTTATAAAAAAAAAGCTATTATGTTTCCCTCTCCACTGAATAAAAAGCTTACAACTACTCTATCCAAACATTAACACTGACCAATACAACAATTTTACGGAAAATATTACCACCCATTTAAATTGGAATATACATAAATGAGTTAATGGTAATGATTGATGGCTATTCCACAGTGCCGGTGGATACAAATAATAGTAAGAGTACTTAAAATCAAAATCAAAATTTTTACAAAGAGTATGTAGTCTTTAAAAAAATTAATTCATCTTATATTCAACTAAGAAAATAAATTCAGTATTAAGCAAGCATGTCTCTTGCTAACTCTGATCACAGAAACTTTTCCTCCTGTGTAGTATCAATAACTGTTTAAAAAAAAATGTTTTTTTTTTTTAAAAAAAAAACCTAGCATCCCAAAGAAATAATTTGGAAAATGTCCACAATGGATGACATAATTTATAAATCTAAAAAAAGGCAAGGAATGAGATCACATGTACAAAAGTACATGATTAGAGGCTATTTGGCATTAATTTTGATATTAATGTTTTTCCTATCATATTTATTGCACTTTTCATTGTGCTTGTTCAATCTAACCACCATCTGTTATTCCCAGGTAGAAAGTTGCTACAGCTGTCTGGAAGGCAACCAAGAACCATTGGACTGAAGATGACAAGTCCCTGGCTTCCTCTAGAATTCCACACAGATCTTATAATAAACTTTCTTCTCTGAAAAAAATCTAGGAAATCATGACAGACATGCGGCAAGGACACAAATATCAAGTTCCTGAGGAAAATTAGATTGAGAGAAGTTATACGAACCCATAGGAGTATCTGTGATGTATGAAACACAGAACAAGGATATGAATAGGTACATCTGAGTACTACGTACCTATTGGGAAACAGGAAAGGATTTACCTCATAGGACCAATCAAAATATACAAAACAAAGCTTGAGAACATGATGGCAATCCCAGCAAACTGGGAGGCTGAGGCAGATGAGCAAATTGGCAAGACCCTGTCTCAAAATAAAAAATTTCAAAAAGGGCTACATATAGCTCAGTGAAAGGCCATGGGGTCAAGTCCCTATATTGCAAATATATATAATAATTATAAAACACACATAAATGGTATACTGAAGAGGAGCTATAAAAGCAAGGTGCCTTAAAAAACAAAAAATAAACCTCTAGGGAAACTAATCCTCTCCCTGGGAAAAAAGCAGCACACAGTTAAACATCAGCCAAGCCAGCCAAGAACAAAAGCTTAAGAGACCAGTGAAGAAACTAGGCATAGTGATTATTATGGAGTAAATTAATGCCATTTTCTTACACCAGGAGGATTTTTGCTTATAAGAGAGAAATCCACTTCTAGTCTACTTATGTCATTGTGCTCTGCATTTTGTGGCTTAGCCTTTATCCTAAGATATGTGTACCTATTACATGGGAGGAAAATAGCACTGCTGATTTAATCTAATTGGCTAACTCTTATTGTGTCAGCAAAAGGAAAATGGATTGCTACCAAATTTATAAACAAAACAAAATTTTACAACAGAGATCAATATAAACAGGAAAACTTTTTTCCAAAAAAGATACATAAAATACTTTAAAATTCTTTGTATGTAAAGACGTTTAAAACACAAGGAAGGCTGGGCATTGTGGCATACACCTGTGATCCCATTGGGAGGCTGAGGCAAGAGGATCACAGTGAGTTCAAGGCTAGCTTGGTCTACAAAGTGAGTTCAAGGCCATCCAGAACTATATAGTGAGACCCTGTCTCAAATAAAAAAAAAAGGAAAGACAAAAAAAACAAAGACACAAGGAAACTGAACATAAAAGGAAATACTGATAAATTCTACAAAGTAGTCACTAATGTCTATGCAAAAAACTATCTCAACAATAACTATTAAGATTTATGATATTTTGAAATATATATTGGTCTTTATCCCCATTTTCTAACATTTAACTCCTAAAATCCAAACTGAGAACCTTTTTAATATGCTAATGAGCTCATTTATAACTGACAGTCTAGGAACTTCAGAGTGGGGGCTGGTCACTGGAAGATCAAGCAAGGTACGAGGGATGCAACTTCTATTCTCATCCCTCTAGGGGAATTGGGAAGGGAGGAAGTCGGTCCAACCTCTAGGGGAGAAGGGAAGGAAGTTTAAACTGGTCAGTAATGATCAATAATTTCACCAATCCTGTGTATGTCATGAAGCCTCCATAAAAAATTTTTAAAAATGGGGTTTGGAAAGCTTCTGAATAGCTCTGTAGAGGTTCTGTAATAGGGACTTAAGAGAGGCTGCTTTTGGTAAGCAATGATTCTTTATTTGTGCCTATAATCTTGGGGTAAAAGCAAGACAAAGCCTTGGCCTCTTTCCCACTCATTTTGTACAGTACCTATCTCCTTATTACTAAACTTTGGGTCAGATTCCTATTCAGCTCTGTAAACATATAAATTACTTAAGGAGTGTCTGTCTAAAACTCCCAATACTAAGGTGATTTGATTAGCCCTAAATTTATCTAACCTCCTCTCCCTGCTTCAAGACTAAAGACACTAACATAAAACATTGAGAAATTTTCACAGTTCTAGGAACAGGGTCCCTTGTAGGTGGATAACCTCATGATATGAACTGTCTACCTAAGGAGGAGCAATTGTCTCATGCTAAAAACAAAGACTACATCATAGGTAAGAACAATCATCTCATGATGGGAACCTCCAGGAAAACTTTCCCAGAGCCAATAAGACCCTATGGACCACATGTAATGATCAACCAGACCACAGCTTGACCAAGACTGCTTAAATATGAATACTATTTGCCCTCATCTCAACTCTCACTTTTCTTCAATTTAAACCTGAAGCTTTTGTCAGTACCCCTAAAGACATGAGTGAGGAAGTCAAGGCCCAGGATGCTTGGTCCCCTTTTCTCTTTCTACTATGGCTTTACTGAATAAATTTCTTTCCTACTTTTTACCATTGCTGACCTGGAACTCTCTCTCTACAAGTCAGGACCCATATGGAATCTGTATAACCTTTATCCCATATCTCACCTTACACATCTCTTCATCCTAGTCTTTGTGAACTCCTTTAAGCCAGTAAAAGTGCTTTCTCTAATTCAAATTTGAACTAGTCAAAGCAAGGTACAACCTGGGATATTTGCATCTGGAGGAAGTCTTGTGGAATCTGAGGCAATCTCCAGGTAAATAATGAAGGTAAGAATCAAAATGAATTAGACACCAATAGCTGGTGTCTGCTACTGCAGAATTATTGCTTGCTTGCTGGTGGAGAGAAATCACCATCTTTTGGGGTCACAGAAGTTTTCTATGTGGACTACTGTGATTTATGAGAAGAAAGGAAAAGCACTTTGTTACTCCAACAAAGATCACTTTAAATTAAGTCTTCCAACAATTAACAAAGATGTCCAGAAAAACACTGAAAAATTAAAATATTTAAGGAATGAGATCACATAACAATTTTTAACTAGGATACAGAGAGAACTTGTGGCCATATTAAAACTATACTTGTAAAATAACTTTTCATCAAAAAACAGCATGAAGTAACAAGACTAGCTACAAAATGGAAAGACACTGGCAATACAAATAGCCAATAAAGAACCAGTAACCACAATTCATTTTTTAAAACTACAAAATTAGTTAACGTAAATTTGTATTAAATGAAAGACATAGGCATTTCATAAAATTTCAAAAGGGAAACACCAATGTAGATAAAACATATGGATCTAGAAAATTAAATGTCTTTTTATTTACATGAAAACTCATATTGGAAAGAATAAGAAAAAATGGCATAAATACTTGTGACAGGGTAAGGAACAAAACATAAAATACATAGATACATGTGACAATATTAGTAACATTCATGTTTTTTAGACAAATTTATAGGATTAATATTTTCATGAATAAATCTTGAAAAACTTATCACAAGATTTTAGGGAGAAAACAGTAAGGACAGATTGGCAAAATATAACTCAAAATGAAACACTTCTGTAAAAGAAACCATAAACTAAAATGTTAAGCCCAAGAAGAAACAATATCAAGTTTTAAGAAAGTAAAACAATATATTTATTGTTAGAATTTTATTTATCAAATGTACAAGAGTATGGTACATTAAGATTATCATATCAATTGTCTCACAAGCAATGTACAAAATAAGAATAACTTAATGAAATTTAAAACATCACAAATATAAATATGACTTTTATCATTTACTGGAACAGTGCCTGGAACACGACATCTCCCTCAAATAAAGCTATCCCTAGATGTACTTGGTTTTGCTTTCTACTCTTCAGTGCCTAGGAAATGAGACCAAAAGAGGTAATCAAAGAATTCTGTCTCATAGTCTTGTCTTTTAAAAGAATATATGCTACATATTTTAATAGAAATATACAGAGAAAGAAAACATGGATGATAATCTTTCTGGCCAGATAAGCCCTGTTAGCATTTTTTTTTTTTTTTAATCAAACAGAGCTAGGCACCCATGCATTTGGGAAGCTGAGGCAGGAGGATCATCACAAGTTCAAGGCCAGCCTGAACTACATAGCGTGACCCTGTCTCAAAAAAATCCAACCCCTCAAAAAAGAAAAAAAAAAAAAAAAACAGAAACAGAAAAATTTAACTTCAGAAAACCAGAAAATAAAAAGCAGTTCTCTCCCTCTGAAACTCTTAAGTTTCATACAATTCTCTTCCGTAAAATTTACAGGTATATTTTAAATATTCCTACCAAAACACAAGGAAACAGGGATTGTCCTCTCTTCACTGAATAGTTTAGAGAATTTAAAACCAGTACATGAAAATATTTTTAATTCTTTCAACCTGTACTTAGGTTCTATTACCCGCCCCCCGTACTGAAGATTGAACTCAGAACCTTGTTTAAATCCCCTACTACAGCATGTTACTCATTCTACTTAAATGTCCATGAAAATCATAAAAAAATAAGAAAATCTAAATAATGAATACTGCAATAAATTCCACTGTACATTATTAGGTCAAATGCAGTAAGACATTTTCAATGACACACTGAAAGGAAAAACAACAAAATTCAATTGTTTTAGTTTTAGCAGATGAAATTTTGAAATAACTTTTAAATAACTAGATGAAAAAGGAAATCTAAAGTAAATTTTAAATACAAGCATATAAAAATATTTTTCAAAGACAGTTACTCTATGGAAAACAAAGCAAGATATAGTTTGTCAGAAATTATCCTTAAACTTAAAATCTCTTTAATTTTGCCTGTAGAAAGACAAATCCAAATCAATACTAAGTTTGGATACTATCTTACCTACAGACTAACTCCAAACCTGTGTTTAGTTGGATAAGCTATAGAAAACAGATACCCATCCTTTCCTGAGAGCAAAATACAATCCCTACACACTAATAAGAATTTAGCAACTTATATATACCAAAATTACATTTATATTTATAGGTTAACTCGGTAATTTCAAACTAGCAGCTATTTTAAAGAAATATATAAAAATATATATTATATATATAATAAATATATCGACTAGTACATACATGGTAGACTATTTATTCACTAAAAGATGATCTGTAGTAATAAGACTGAAGTGGCGTAAAAAAACTCATGTGTCTATTTGCCTATAAAGAACGATGCAGGGCCAGGGATTTAGCTCAGCGGTTCAGTGGCCTGCCTTACAAGCACAAGGACCTGAGTTCAATCCCCGGTATCAAAAAAACAAAACAACAACAAAAGAAAGAACTATGCAGTGGTAGAAAGAAACAAAAAAAAAAGTTTACATATACAGTCATGAAGTGATCTCCAAGGGCATATTTATCATTAACTAAAAATGTAAAGATACAAAATACTCTATGTGCTGCGCTACCTTTAACCTATTGCAAGTTCAAATTTGCAAGACTCAATGAGGAACAAACTTAAAATTAATTAAATGAGGCATTATAAGGAAAGAAAGTACAGCTGACAGGAATAGGGCTGACTAGACTTCTCTGAATGTAGCTTACCAGGTTGACTTTGGAAAACTTAGTTAAAAGTGAAAAAAAAATCCCTAAAAAATTGAAAGCAAAAATGAAGCAATCACTTTGGTGTCAGAACTACACAAGGAATTTTCAATAAGCTTTCAAGTTTCACAACTGTATTATATATATATTATTTGTGGGATATATGTTGAAGAAAAAAATGAGTCTAAAGTGAACAAACTTTATTTACTAATAATGTCAGTGCAATACTGCTGTTGCTTTTTGAAAAACTAAGAGTTTATACATACTCATGTCAATGTTAGCAAACAAGATTTTCAGTGTATAAGAAATGCAAATATAAAAATCACAGAAGCAAAAACTGTGGAACCTTAAAAATGAATTGGAAATAAATGAGCTCAAAATGTATTTCTATCAAAAAAGAAATGCTATCTGTCCATGGAAAGGGTCTATAAGTTCTAACACTAAAAGCAGTTAGTACCTTGAAACCCATACTATTGTGGTCTCAAAGACTATTTTTTTTTTCCAAATCAAAGAAACCAAAACTTTTTTTTAAAAAAATGGCTGATGTAAGGTCTGGAACAAGAAACACTTCAAAAGAAGGAACAAATGAACTGGCATTTTATGTGCCATTTGGCCTAAGATGAAATAATTTAGGCATTCTTAAAGAAATGATCACTGCACTGAACTAGAAATAAACTTTAAAACCCTTGCTTTCACAACACTAACAATCACAACAAGAAAGTCACACTGGTTATCCTGGAGATGGGTAGGAAACCAACTCATCAGGAAAATTTTTTTAAAACTCAAAATCTGTCTTGCTTCTATGATAAAAAAAAAAAAAGTACTTCAGTGTGATTAGTTCATGGAAATGTTCTTTCTTATGGAAGGAATTCTAACAAAACTTTTTAACTTAAAATATCTTTGCTATAACCAATAAAATTATGTAATCATTAACTACTAAAAACCATTTGTTGAAATGATAATGGGAACACTCTAGAATGGATGCATTAGCAAAAAAACACCTCAACCTACTAATAAATGTTAACATTACAAGAGGTAACTAGACACTCTGTTCCTCTTGCAGTGATACAAAAATCACAGGAACTACACCTACAAAGTATTATTGGTAAAAATTAAACCTGCATCTGAACAAACCTTCATCTAACTACAAGTTTATAGAAATACAAAGGATATGAGAAATACACAAAATGAAATGATATAATAAGTGTTGAAACTGTACTGATGACCCAGGTTTGCTAACAAAGAAAAGTAAATAAAAGGGAAAGGGGAAGGGGAAGATAAAGTGGTCCATTGAAAAGAGACTTAAAGAGACATTAACCAAATCAACATGCTGATTTCCTTGGTTCCTGACATGAAAGAAAAAGAAAGTTATCTACTGTTGTACATGAAATTAATTACCTTAAATTTTAGTAGGTATAGTTATCAATGTCACCTCTAGGAGAACGTATACATCTCAGACATATAGGTGATCAAAATAAAAATTTATTAAAGTACAAGACTTACTACCACTAAACCCCCTGAAATAACTCTCCTTCCCTTCAAACATGCTTATCCCACTGTTCTTGCCACTTTCTAAAGCAGTTCTGGAAGTTCTCTTTCTGGAGTATCTTTATGAAGTGTAGCTAAAAATAGTGACTACTGCTGTAGAATATCGTTCAATGGAAAGTCAGGCTCATAAAATTATTATTTCAACCACTGGATCTGGCACCATGAAACTTCTGGCTCTACTGCAAAATCAAAATGATCATGAAAGGTAAACATTTTGAATTGGTTCAGGACATCAAAGCAGTCATTACAGTGTAACTAAAAACGTTCAAGAAAGTGGACTTCCCAACCTGCTTCAATAAGAGGCAAGAATAATGAGATAAAAGTATATGAAGGGAAGCAAAGTGTCCTTAATGAGATTAGTGGCAATGCATCTTTTATTATAATAAAGTTTTAAAATTCAAACATTCATTACATTTTCTGATTCCATCTTGTACCTACTAAAATATCTGGGGATGATAGGAATGAGATTTGCTTTAAAATTCTCCAACAGAAAGTTTAAAAACGTATTGTAACATTCCTTTTTCTCTTAAAACTTTTATGAAGTTTTAAAAATGAAAAACTCTAAAGTAAAAAATAATTGCTAGTTATCAACAAATCATCTTTAACTTTGAAAGCATTTTTAAACAATATTAAGAAAAAGAGTTCAAGATCTATTTAGGGCATGGTACTGCAGGCCTAAAATCCCAGATCTTGAGAAGGAGACTCAGGAGGACCCCGCTACAAGTCTGAGACCAGCCTGGGCTACACTGTGAAAATTTGTCACAAAACAAAGCAAAACATCTATTTAGAGTAGAAAAAAGCACTGGTCTACTTGTGTGACTAAATCACAAAAATACTCAATTTACTTTTAGGCATACTATGGTAGGGGATAAAGTGGTTAAGTAATATTTTTACTTTAAAAGCAACAGATTATCTCAAAGTTATGAGTTTCCAGTAACAATTTCTTTTATAATTATAGTGAATTTCAGACACAAAAGCCTCACAAACCATAATGTATCTAAGATCTATGCCAATAATCAACAATCCACAGTAAAAAATAACTTTTCCCTTTACTGTAACAAATTCCAGACAGCATTTCACTCTGTTTCTTTATAAGTACTCTCTATATATCCTTTTTTAAAATTGCACTTTATTTGTTGCTGACAATTGGCTTTTGGTTTTATAGAGTTGCATAGTTTGGCACCATGCAACTTCTAGCTCTTCCATCTGATTGTATTCTAATGATGTTAATATTAATAGTCTGTCTGTATTTCCAGGAGTTTCTCTCTCTTTTTTTTTGGTAATACTATTTTATAAGTAGTGGTGGGTTTTTCCACTAGAAAACATGCTATCTATGTTTCCAAGAGTACTTATGTTTCAAATACAAAATTTTCCCTCAAAAGGCTCATGTATTTAGAGGTGAGGTTTTTGAAAGGTGATTTGTTCATGAGGTCTCTAACTCCATCAGTCGATTAACTCACTCATAAATAATTTGATAGCATTATCACAAGGTGATGGAATTTAGAGGGCTTACTTGAAGGGAGTGGGTAATGCCCTTGGGTCTATCTATATCCTCTACCCAGTTTCATTCTCTCTCTACTACCTAGCTACCATGAGGTGAGCATCTTTCTTCTACCCACATCCTTTTGGCTGCCTTGCCACAGATCTAAAAGCAATTGAGCCAGTTAACCATAGACTGAAGACTGAAATCTCTAAAACCATGAGTCTGTTTTCTCAGGTATTTTGTCACAGTAACAGAAAGCTGACCAATGCTATTTCTCACATGTTTTGTTTCACCTTGTTTGCACTAGGTATAGTTCGTATGCCGAAACACCCGCCTATCCATGTTAAACAAAAGCAAAGGCAAAATTGTTCAATGGCTATAAATTTATCCCAGGGCACAAACACAACTTAGCGTTTGTCAATCCCTCAATATGTACTGCTCTCCAGGGCTGGGGATTTGGCTCAGTGGTTCCACTGCCTGTCTTGCAAGCTCAAGGGCCAGAGTTCGATCCCTGGTACCAAAAACCAAACAAAAAATATGTACTGTTCTTCGCCTCCTTCTGCACCTCTCAATCTATCTATAATGCACAAGTCACACCCTACTACTCTGATGAAACCTACTGACCCAATCAATCAAAAGTAATCTCTTTTCTAGAGCAACATGGAATTTACTTGTAAGTTTAAAAATCTCTCTCTCCAATCAGATGAGGTCCTCCTAAAAATAGTCTCTTTTGGATCTCTAATAAAAAGGAATATAATACAGAAAGTGGCACTTATCCTTTTATTGATAAACGGTTCACATTGCATGAACAGATCAAAGCTTGAGATACTTCTAGTGTAATTAAGTATTGAGTATCCACTATTTGCATGATTAATATGAGAAGCAATAAATAAAACCAGTAAGGTCTCTGTCCTCAGGAGCATATATTCTATCTCCAGTGTTTCTGAATCACCAGTTACTGAAATAATGCTGTCACTTAGTGGGCACATAATAAGAGCATAAAAAAAAAAAAAAA
>NW_022900945.1:29783314-29788329 GCF_012274545.1 Fukomys damarensis | reverse complement strand
AAAAAAAAAAAAAAAAAAAAAAAAAACCCAACCTGGAAAAATAATTTTAAAAATAGGTAAACATTATTAGTTGTCCAGTTAAAACATCTTCATGCAGTTAACTTACTAAAAAAACTGCTAAAAAAATTTTACCACTTAAAATTTGCATCTAAAAATATTACTATTTTACTAGAGTAGCATAAACCAAAGAAATAAATTCGTATTAAAAAATATGAATTGAATCAAAGTACATATGTTAAAATTTGAGAGATGTCATAGAAGCACTAAGAAGGAAACCCACAGCACTAAATCCCTAGTAGAAAAGATCACATAAATGACATCAGTTTCAATGCGACCTAAGTATCAAAAGTACAAACTAAACAAAAGTAGGGCTGGGGATTTAGCTCAGCAGTTCAGTGGCCTGCCTCGCAAGCACAAGGACCTGCGTTCGATCCCCAGTACCACACAAAAAAAAAAAAAAAAAAAAAAAAAAAAAAAGTAAAAGAAAAACCAAATCAATAAAACAGGAAAGGAAAAACATGAAGCCAAAAGCTGATCTTTTAGAAAAGACTAATTTAAAAAACTTGTTATCAAAACTGAGAAGGAAAAAAAGAAATTTTTAGTATTAGGAATAAGATTGATGTCACTACCTACTTTAAAGAAATCAAAAGCATTAAAAATTAATACTTTATCATGAACTCCTCTATGCAAATAAATTAAGCAACTTAAAGGAAATGGACTAATTCTATGTAAGACACAAAGATCACCAAGAAGTAACAGGCAACCCAAATAGCCCTGTACTGTATTTTACTTTAAAATAAATAAATAAATAATGTAGCATATAACCTCTTCACAAAACAAACATCAAACCCACACAGCTTTGCTTTCAAATTACTTACTAACAGCATTCCTTTCTTAACTGGTACAATTCACAATTCATGGTAAAGAGAGATAAAAAGAATACCATTTATAGTATGTTCATATTAGTATCAGAAAAAAAGTAAAGCTGCCTGTGCATTCTCACAATTTTAACACCATACTAGATAGAAGTCACAGGCAAGAAAAAGTGGCACCCTGATAGGAAAGAAGAAAATGCTTTGAAGACAACTGGGCATAAATGGCCTAAGGGGAAAATCTGATGGAATCTACAAAAAAACTATCTGATCTATGATATGGGCTTAGCAAGGGTACAGTATATAAGAGTAAGGTGAAAAAAATTGTAGTTCCAAACATGAGCCCCAAATAATTTGGAAGCTGAATTTTTAAAAATACATCTGTTAAAAATCAAAAGATAGGAAATACTAGGGATGATTCTAACAAAAGCTGCAAAAAACCTATACACTGAAAACTAAACTATATTCAAAAACTTAAAATGGAACACAGATCCAAGTACTATATTGAATCAAAACATAAAACTTAAGGAGAAAGATTTTTTTCCTACTTCAGGCTAGCAACAATGGCCTAGATATGCCCCAAGTATCACCTATAAGAGGAAAAGGTAAATCAGATGGGAGTTCATCTGTTCTTCAAAAGACACTGTTTAGAGATAAAGAGCAAGTGTATTTGCAAGTTATGTATATGAAAAAGAATATATCCATAATAAACTCTCCCTCAGAATTCAATAAAAAAAAATTAAAATGCAAAAGATTTAATCAAGACACTTCATAAACACAAAAAGTGTTAACAAAAAGCACATAAAAGATGTTTAATGTCAGGTACTACAGAAATACAAATTAAAATTACATGAAGTATTCATACCCACTACAATGCTGATCAAAAAAAAAAAAATCACACAGGCATTAGACATAGGCATTAGAGGATATGGAGGAACTGAACATCTCATACTCCACTGATATCAATGTACAATGGTATAAACACCGGGAAAATTTTCAGTCATATGCCCCCTCAGAGCAATGAAAGCCCGTGTCCAAACAAAGATGTGCAGAAATGTTCACAGCAAACTTCTTTATAATAGCCATAAACTGGAAACGCAAATTAAGAGGTGAATAAATAAACTATCACACAACCATATAATGTAATGTTACTAAGCAACAGAAAAGGACTACTAATAAACAACATGAGTAAATCTCAAAAAAATTATAGAACAAACCAGACAAAAAGATGGGCTTGTAATGCATAATTTCAGTTACTTAAACTTCTAAAAATTATGTAAACTAATTAATCTTGTTACAGGAGACTAGTGGCTGCTTGGAGGAAGAAAGGCAGAAGGGAAATTACCAGGGGTCAAGATATTATTTTTGACTGACAGATACTTAAAACTATTTTGATCATGGTGATGTTTTTCAAAAGTGTATACAGATGTCATAATATTCTATACCTTAAATATGGGTAAAGTGAAATTACATCTCAATAGTTCTTTTTTTTTAAAAAGGTCAAGATGTGAGGTAGAACACAGCTTTAATCCTTCTGTGTAAAAAATATTCATATATGGTAACAAAAAATTTCAGGAAAATGTACAAAATATTTTAGAGCAATCATTTACATCTAAGAACTGAAAAGGAGAAATGTTTTGCTCTGAATTTTTAAAACACATATCATGTTTTATTATTTCCTTTAAAGAATTTTAAAAAGAAAATTACATAGCTGACACCAAGGCAAAAATTCTTAACTATTATCCTTAAAAAACTGTGTAAAATTAACTTTAGCTACTCAAACTTTTAATGGTTTTTAAAATGGCTTATTTTTGTTTTAACATTTTCTAATGTTTAATCTTGAAACTAACAAAAAATTGATACAAGCAATATATCTTTTCTGGATATCTTTTCCAAGTCTCCTCACTTTTTTTCTGCCTGCTCATTCTAAGTCTTGTCTATAAACTTTTCATTCATCAACAGTACACAAACTCAGACTTGTACCATTTCTTCTTTTACAAAAGAATCTTGAATCACTTACTCTTTTTAGAAAATTCAGAGACAAAACCTACTTAGCATCTACACTGCACTCGAGCTATTCTCAACTTGTAATCTCATTTCAATTTGGAAAATATCACCACAAAATAATGTTAAATATGCCTGAACTCAAGAAACAAGCCTAAATATAACATGAACAATTATCTGCTTCACCATCACACATCTTCAAAGGTGTTCTAAAACTCTTCACATGCCACCACTAATGCAATTTTAAGAATTCCAAACGCATAGTGAAATCAGCCTCACTGAGAATAAGCAGACAGCCTTCCCAAGACTACATTTGAAAGGGGAAAGGATGAAGTAGATGGGGGTGAGAATACCATTGTTTTGGCAGGTTTAGGATTTAAAAATTAAAAAACAATCACCTCACAGGGCAGACAGGTTTGCAAATAAAAAAATGATAGTGTATCACAATGTTAAAAGGTATTATGTATTCAAGGAAAGCAAAGACCTAAGTATTAGTTTTAAAGTTTAAAGGATGAGTGGTATCCTAGCAAGAAGTGAGAAAAGTCTATTTCCTTTAACAGACAAAACATCTCTTAACTTCTAGCTCAAATTTAAAGCTAATTGCCTAAACTTTCTTTTCAAGTATCAGAATAGCTTTTTCTAGTGTGCATATTCTAAAAACAACTTACATTAACAAAATCTCATGTCTGAAGTACAAAATTACATTTCCATTTGGAACTTTTACCCTCAAAAAATTGTGATATAATTTTGTATTCACAAGTCACATGTGCAAAGCATTAATTCCTTGAACACCATTTATAATTACTTCAAAATGTTATTCATACAGGCTGTGAGTTCTAGAACAGCTTGACTGCTGATGATTTATATCATCCAACTAACTTTATGGTTGTTTATGTAATTCGATTTTACAAATGAAGTATTCTATACTTGAGTTTTGTTAGCTATATTACAGCTTTCAAAATTGAAACTTTCCACTAATTATGATAATGCTAGTAGATCCAACAACCCGTTTTCTTTCACTGTACAATCTTCTTACCTTCACACCAACAGCAACCTCAGTGACAATTCTGTAAAGAAAAAAAACAGTTTCAATCTCTTGTTCTTCTAATTACTGCCTTACTCTAAAAACTTTTTTAAATCGTTGAAAATTCAAAAATCTTCCAGACACCCATAATAATCATGGGAAAGGTATACACAGATAGTCAATGGTACTTCTTTGTACTATTATCAATCTGGTTTTCTAGAAAGAACTCTCAAACATAAAGCAAAATGCAGTAAACTTGAAAGTATTTTTTATACATTTTTCATAAAAAGATAGAAGTCTAAATCACCATGCCATTCCTGAATTGCTAGAATAATTTAATGCTTGTACTTTAGTAATATAAAAATATAAGCAGAAAACATGACTCCAAGCCCAAGTTTTGCAATTTAGTTTTCCAATTTACAGTACTGATCTGGAGGGATACTGAACTTCTTCGAATCTATGTTTCATCCGGAAAATAACCTTTAAGATAACTTCTAGCATGCTTTAATTTTTATAGTCCTGTTAATTTAACATGATCATTTAGTGTCTAAAAAATATGTAACTCCAGACTCCAATTTTACTTTTGATTATTCAAAAATTGTCACTGATTTCAGTTAACTGACAGTTCTCTACATCCCTAAACTGGCTGTGCACTTCTCTGTCTTTGCCCTTTGGTGCGCCCACCTTCTAACAACGAGTTAAATTGAGTCATTTCAGATGTGGAGCATTAGTACCAGAGAGACTAGTCCGTATCATTTCCCAGAGGCCGTGTCTCACCTCGCTCTGCAATTCTATCTTCACCAAGGCTCTCAAAGATACAGCAGGGTTTTGCCTCTTTGTAGCTCTTGGTTTGTTTTCGGAAACTGACCAAAGTGGCTAAAATGATGGCCCTGTACTGGCTATCTGCTCTTGTTTCTGTCATGGCTGTTGGCCTTTACCCATGTGACTGATGCCGACCTCAAATACTTTGTTTTGTTGATGATTTAATTTCTCGGCCTTTCTGCCAAGCCTCTTGGATGTTCGTAGGCCTCACAAAATGGCATTTTTTTAATGCCTCCCGCCCCCACAACCAGACTGGGATGAAAACAAAGGAGTGTGACATCTGCCCTCCCCCC
>NW_022900945.1:29782720-29783038 GCF_012274545.1 Fukomys damarensis | reverse complement strand
TGGGTGCTGCCCTACTATCGCCCCCCCCAGGGCTCCCCGGCCTCGGAGCCCGCTTTCTTCCCCATTTCTCGCCCGGAGCCCGCGGGGGAAGCCAAGGGAGGGGTGTGTGCGATGGGGCGGGGGTTGGGTAACGGCAGCCCAGCCTGGGAGGGGCCGCCGGAGAGCTTCTCCCCGACCCCGGACCCCGCCAAAGGACGCTCCAACTCCTGTCTCTCACACATCTCCTCTCTGGCCCGATTACATACCCGTCCATTGCCGAACCGGACAAAGCTTCGCTCTCAAGAACCGAGCCACGCAGCCACACAAGCGGCGAGAAAA
>NW_022900945.1:29776390-29782401 GCF_012274545.1 Fukomys damarensis | reverse complement strand
CCTTCTGCCCCAGGTTGGGCCCGGACTGCAGGACACCCACAGGCAGCCTCTCCTTTTCCCTCCAGTCCACTTCCCAGCTGCGCTACCTCCACGGGTGCGGGCCGAGGAAATTTTTGTAGCTTGCCTCCTATTCCATTTTTTTATTACAAACCTTCTCCAGCTTCTAAAACAGTTGACCATTGAACAAGACCACTGCTTAGTAGAAACAATACTTTCTAAAGGAAGTAGAACTTGTCACTGAAAGATGACCTTGGTTTCTAAGGCTGAACTCAATCATGCAAAGTAGAAAAAAACACGATCCTCGTTTCAGTTCATAGTGTATGGCTGTGGAAAATATTTACAATGCGTTGGGTGGAACGACTGAAACATTTGAATTTATACAAAAAAAATACCATCGATAGTGTCTAACATTTGGGGGTGTGAAAAAGTGTGGATGGGAGTGAAGACAGCGGAATGTACACCATTGGTTAGGCTAGAAACATTAAACTGGGCTACCCTAATTGACTCCCTTTTCTATAGGCCTCATGGTCTCAAATATAACAGCATAGCTGACTATAACGTGTGTTTTAGTAGAGGCTTGACAAAGTTTCACAAGGCACTCGGTTTTGGAAAATCTCAATTCGCTACTCCTTTACCAAGCACCCTTCCCTCTCCAGCGTCTTCCATCCTTACTCCCAACACACACTAGCCATCTTGGGAAATAACTAACATTCCGTACATTTCTCCAGTTACTCTCAATGAGGACTCTGTATTTTCCTGTATCTTCCCTCTGGCAAACCTCTTACCCTTTATTAATTGGAATTTCACTATAGAAAATGGTAGTTTCTGTATAATTTTTTAAATAGGACAAAACCTTAAAGAATATCTTGGCCAAATTTTTTTTTTATTATAAGCTCCTCAGAGTGGTGCGTGCTCGCAGTCCCAGCTGTTAAGGTTAGGCAGGGGATGACTTGATCTCAAGAGTTAGAGGCTAGCCTGGCAACTTAGTGAAACCCTACCTCAAAAACAAGTAACAGAACAAAATTTTGTTACAGAACTCTTCAAATCACCCAAATGTTTAAATATTCTTGATTTACTCTTGGGTTCTCGATCCTTAAAAAATAAAATCCAATTTTCTAGAATGTTTCCCCTTCTCTTTAAACATTGATTTAAGATACATAAAAGATCTATTATTAGTACCATTAATAATCTCTTTTTATGGCTTTGTACATGTATTTCACTCAATAGTTTGATATGTAAGCTTCCGAAGGACAGAAACTACCTAGTCCTTTTCCCTCACATTGGCTCAATCAATATTGATTGTTTCTTGCTTGATCTTGGCAAAGCAAATTGTACAATGAGGGGGTACAATATTTCTTCTGTGAGGTAGCAGGAGAAATTGTAGTGTTCACACACATTTTTCTTTATTTTTTTCCTCTTAAAAATGCAGGACAGCAAACATACAATAGTCAGTAAGCTTGCTTATTTAAACATTTTAGAGATTTAAGTTAGTTTACGAATCAAGGCATATAAAGCAATAGGTTAAAAATCAGGTGAGCTGAGAATTACATAAGAAAACATAACATGAGTTAGGAATGAGGCTAATGCAACAAAGTATAGCAGTGGGCTCCCTTCACTGCTTATGGAAGGTTTTGTTCTTTTGTATTTTGCAACCAGCAGTCAATCAGTGCCTGGAAATATTAAATAGAAAATCTAAAAATTAAAAAAAAAAATGTATAAGTTAAATCCCACACTGTTCTGAGTGAAGCATAGTGAAATCATACTTTTGTCCAGTATATTTAGTGTGTATGTGCTACCCTCCAGTTAACTGTACGGTTCAATAGCTGTATCTCATCAATTCTACTGTCATGATATCTCAGTGTTACTGTGTTGAGAAATGTTAGTCAGCTTCCATTGCTGTGACAAAAAAGCCTGAGAAAAGCAACTTGAAGGAGAAAAGTTTTACTTTAGCTCATGGTTTCATAGGGTTTTAGTCCATGGTTGGTTGTACCTCTCTAATGCCTTTGGATGGGGCACTATTATATGTCACTAAAGCACATTGATGAGAGCATGGATTTACATTTGAGCTCTTTCATTTAGTAGCTCTGAGACATTAGGCACATTCATTAATCTCTGCAGGAAAAAGTATACTTTACTGAAAATGGACTCTTCATCATAAATGGTGGTGAGGTCTAAATGACATAATGTATATAATGCACAGCCATGCCCTGGGCTCAGTGACTGGCTACAATAAATAATTAAGAGTGCTATCACCATCCTTATTGTTTCTGTTATTACTATTAGTACTCATTGGAGAAGAAACAGGCCACAAATTTGGTTCCTAGATTTTAACTGCCTCCAATATTCATTTAAATAAATATATATTTTTTTTTCACAAAGGTTACACATCACTAACATAATTTGATTGGCTGATCTAGAGGAATAAATCAGGGTAAATACAATAGATAAATTTTTAATGACCCCCTCCCTATCCAAATTCGTATGATTGTATGAGTTAACCATGGCATAGATTATTAATTTCAACAGCCAATGTAATTGTATATTAGTGTTTATGGAATCCTAACAAAATAAGACCATAAAAAAATGAAGTGCCCGTACAGTAGTATTTTCATACCTATTGGTTTATTTTTTGTTTTGTTTTTGTTGATGCTGGAGATTGAACTTGAGCCCTTGTTCCTATGAGGCAGGTGGCAGAACCACTGAGCCAAATCCCCAGCCCCACACAGCCATATCTTTTTTCTATATAATGATTTGTTCTTTACTATCTGAATGGTAAATGTTTTGACCTTTTATAGGGAGTTACACTTATGTGAGCAATGATTAAATCTAAATTTCAGTGTATGCTAAGCCAAAATGAGGTCTAATACTGATGCAATAATAGCTAAAAGTAGGAAATGGAATCATGTTTATAGTGTTAATTTCTAGCTCCACCTCTTGTCTACTTATAGTACTAAAGATATCACTTAACATTTTTCCTGGTGCAGTTTCTTTTTATGAAAAGAGGAACGATAATAGAATCAATTAGATAATATTTAATTTCAGATAGATTATATAAATTCAATATAAGAGGAAAACAAATTGAAAAAAATGAGTATGTACAAAATATCCAGAAAAGGCTAAACTGTGGAGACAGAATGTAGATAAGTAGCTGCATAGATCTGGAAGTGGGGATGCTGATAAATGTAAAAGAGCACAAAGTCTCTTTTAATTTAATTTTTTGTTAGTACATATTTGCAGAACATGATTATATTTATTGTGGGGAGTTTGTACATGTACATAGCAGATTTTAATTTTTTTTGTCCCCTTCCCCTCCCATCCCTACTCCTTAATCCCTCCAACTCTTGTTCTCCTTCCCATTTGAAAAAGATCGGCCTGCTTCCTATTAGCGATCCTCCATTTTACTCAAGTAATAATAAATGCTGGTGAGATACAGGGGGAAAGGAGCCCTTCTAAATTGTTGGTAGGAATGTAAACTAGTACAACCACTATGGAGATCAATGTGAGATTGCTCAAAAAGCTAAAAATTGAAATTTCATTTGACTCAGCTATTCTTCTTCTACAAATCTTCTCAAGAGTTTAAGTCATCATAGTACAGTGGTACATGCATACCCATTTTATAGCAGCACAATTTATAATAGCTAAATATTGGAAATAGCCTAATGTCCAGCAACAGATGAATAGATAAAGAACATGTGGTATTTATACACAATAAAGTACTTACTACTCTGCCATAAGGAAGGATAAACTTGAGGCATTTGTAGTTAAGTGGATGCACCTTGAGACCATAATGGTAAGTGAAATAAATCAGACACAAGTTCAAATATCTCAAACATTCTCTTATATGAGAAACCCAAAATATAAACAAAGTCTCTTTTTACAGTGATGGAAATGTTCCAAAACTAGATTGTGGTAGGGTGTACAACTTTGTAAATATATCCAAATTCATTGAATTAAACACTAAAATTACATATCAATAAAGCCGTTAAAAATAAAAAGTGTATACCTTGTTCTCACTCTAACTTCCAAGTTTCATGTTCCAGAGGCAAACTATCTTACAAGCTTATCAGCACATATAATAATAATATGTATTCTTGTTCTTTTTATTAAAAAAACTTAACTCTATGCATGCTATTATGCACCTTATTTTGTAACTTCATATGTATCATAGAAATTTTTCTTTATCAGTATATTTAGAACTGTCTCATTCTTTATATATAGCTACATAAAAAGTAAATAATAACATTGATGGCCATTTAGGTTGCCTCTAATCTTGCTTCTTATACCCAATCCTGCAATAAATATGCTCATTTCTAAGTCATTTCCATATATGTAAATACATGTCCTGGATAAATACTATAAATAAAATTATTGACAGGGTGCACTTTTCATTTTAAAAGATGCTATCACATTTCCTTACACAGGGCTTGAGTCCTTATGAGAAAAACATTAGCATTTCTTATTGTTAAAAAGGGATGTGGGGGAGAGGTGAAGGAATTCTGACAAATAAAATCAAAAGCCAACAAAGGGAAAGATAATCATAGGACACTCTGTGGCTCAGTTTTAAAAAAATGTATCACTATAATAATATATCCACTAAATATAAATAAAAATAAATGTGTGAAACAATTTTGTAGGCATATATGAATATGTGCAGGTGGAGTAATGAATTCTCATCTTCCAAAGGAAGAAGTCAATACTTCATGTCTAGAGTTGACAGGTGAGAAGGCAAATGAGCACACTCTTCAGAGGTACACAGGTCAGTTACAGAATGAGGGAGAATTGAAAGTGGTTGCTTCTGGGACATGGAGCTGGGGGATGAGGAAGCCTGAGATAGAGTTTAGTTTGGGATTTTGTTTATTTTGCGGTAAATCTTCTACAACTATTTACTTTTTAGGTTATGTGCATGTTTTACTTTGATAAAAATAAATTTTACATTAAAAAAGAAGGGATTAGATGGCAGGGAGCAAAGGACTGTTTGAACACAAATATTGTCTCTTTTCTATTCAGCAATAGTGACTGCTTATCTGTATGCTCACTGAAAAAAAGCTCAGCATAGCTGACTGTCCTTGCTATACTGTGCACATAATAAAGATTATTTCTGGGGCAGAGGACAATAGTTTTGAATGGATCAGCAGTTTTTAGAATGATCATACATAAAGACCTAAACCAGGGAAGAAAATGAGAAAAGTAAACACAAAGAAAAGTAAAGTGGGGGGAGGCATTAAATACAAAGGAAACAACATCATCTTGCTTTATAATATTATAAGCCATGAAATATTATAAAATCTACATTGTATGAGGCTTTCTGGAAATAGCCATATAAATTAAAACTGAGGGCAAGTGAAGTGCATACAGAAATACTGTAGGTTAAGTCAACATACAGGTGTAAGTTTACATCTAGAACAAGTAACTCTTCCAAACTAAGTACTTCAATAACTTTATAAAACAAGGAGCCACATAGCAAATGGAAGCCACTTCAAAATCTTTAATATTTTTAGTTTTCAAAGTAGTTTGAATCCTTAACAATGGCAATGATGAACTAAAAAATCAGAGCCAAAAATAGTACCAATTTCGTTGTCTTTTAATTGTTTTATAAAAGATGTCTCTGTTGGAGGATTTTAATTTCAATCTGTGATTCCTCTCACTCTCTGTACCCGTTTTTTACTTTATAAATAAAATATAATTTTAAGAAAGGAAATAAAATTTGTTCTATTTATTATTTACAAAAAAAGTATGTTTGGCAAATTTGCAAATGACAGAGATGTAATAGGGAACATAAAAATCTGCCTTCAAAACAATAGTATAGGGCCAAAACATGAATATAAAGTCCTTCATTAGTTAAAAATTTAGTTGCATGCCAGGTGTGGTGGCACTTGCCTGTAAACTCAGCACTCAAGAGGCCGAAGCAGGAGAATTGCAGCAAGTTCAAGGACAGCCTGCACTATAAAGTGAAATTCTGCCTCAAAAAACAAAACAAAACAAAATTTAGTAGCATATATATGTATATATAT
>NW_022900945.1:29764497-29776367 GCF_012274545.1 Fukomys damarensis | reverse complement strand
AGAGAGAGAGAGAGAGAGAGAGAGAGAGACTGTAAAGAAATCATCAGGCATTGACCCAAGACAGGTATTATCCATTTAAGGATGCCATAGTACCATTGTACTCTACACAAATTTTGCCCACTGATTATGTTGAGTTAAAATAAATATGGTTGCAGAGGGTGTCACAACTGGCATCTTAATGCTCATTCTATTCTCCCCTTATGGAGTAGCCATGTGAAGGGTAGGTATGACCAGCTTTTTTTTTTTCCCCAGCTCCTGTTAAGCTAATCAAAGTAACTGCTCCATTTCTATCTAGTTTTTTTTGTTGTTTTTTTGTTTTTTTGTTTTTTGTTTTTTTTTTTTTTGGTACCGGGGATCAAACTCAGTTCCTTGCCCTTTTGAGGTAGGTAGCAGAAGAACCACTGAGCTAAATCCCCGGCCCCAATTTCTATCTAGTCTTAAAGTCAATCGGAGTATGGTGTTACCTTGAAGCCAGCAATTGGATCAGAAGTGAGTCAATGAGCATGAGATTTATGTTTGAAGGTGGTATTCATTGGGAGCACATAGCTCTGATCAGTGCTGGCAGCCACACTCAACACTAAGAAGCTTACCTAAGCACAAAGCCTACAGAAAGAAAGAAAAACTTGTGTCCCAACAATCTATTCTTAATAGAAACCAGGATGGTCCTTTAAAATGTGAGACCATGTCACTCCTCTGCTCAGAATCCTGAAAAGAAACCCAATTTTATTCCACAGAAAAGCTAAATTCTTACAAAGGTTTCAAGTCGCCATACCATCAGCCTTCTGTCCTCCCTCTGACCTCCTATCCCTGTCTTCACATCCCTATCAACCCTCCTTGCCACTCAGTCCTCCCCAAAGTACTGGCTTCCCTTATTGTTCCCAGAACATGCCAGACACTGCCTCCTTTTAGGACCTTTGTCTAAGCTGCTCTTTTCTCTTCCTTCGAACACCCTCTGCCTCTCCCAACCCTCACCTACTCAGATAATCCTTCATTTCTAGGCATTTACTCAGATCTCCCCTTCTCAAGACGGGCATCCTGACCACACCATTAGCACTGCCACCTGTGATATCTTGCAACACGCTGTCTCCTTTTTCATGCTCTACTTTTTTTTCAAAGCATGTAGTATATTTATCGTGCTACACATATATTTATTTTTAAGCATTCATTGTTTACCATCTGTCTTTCTTCAGTGGAATGTATGCAACAGAGCGGCAGTTTGTTTTTGTCCGTCACTCATTTCAAATGCCTAGTACAAGTGTCTAGTAACTTAGTAGGCATGGCCTAAACACTTGTGGAAGGGTACATTTGTAGCTGAGCAGCCGGGTCATATATATTTTAAACAGTCTGATGTGAGCCAAGGTGATTCCTTTAGTGTTAATACATTTGGAGTAGAAATATCTTTCTTAGATAATGGAAACCAAGCTACTAAAATAATGAAGGGAGAGGTATCTCTGTCAGAGAAACAATGTTTGAAGGAGGAGGAGATATTTGCTAGGGGAAAACTGGTGAAAAACATGTTAGTTGTCCTCATATAAATGAAGGGCAGTCATAAAAAAAGATGAGATGGGCATATGATTTTTTGATCTACAAAGCAGAATGGATTAAAGTTACAGAGAGACAAATTTCAGCTCAGCATAAGAAAGAAACATCTAACAAAAGCTGCCTCGTGCTGGAATGAACTGCCGGCCGCGGCAGTCAGCTCCCTGTAATGAAGCTGAATGTGTCTATTAGAGGACAGAAGATTCCTGCACCAGGCGATGAATCGGACTTGGTGACTTTAGAGTCCCGTTCTCTTCTAGAATCTGTTATGAAGTATTTGGATTTGGGCCCTTGGGATGGCTGCTTATTCCATGAAGAAAATCATCTTTTTCTCCAATTCATGATTCACGTTTTTCCTAATTCCTATCCCACCTCACATAGATGGGCTTTCTGTAGCCTTGCCTGCACGTTGTGACTGCAAGCTCCTTGCCGATAGCTGATTAGATTAGAAATGGGCAGTTTATCAGAGTTAGCCAGGCAGATTTTTCCACGCGCAAATTTAAAGAAAAGACTCAAGTGGTCTTCGTACAGAATTAGAAAGAGAATATTTTTTTTCCTCATTGAGTGTATTAGTACATTTTAGGTATACAGTACAGTTACAAGAAAGAGAATATTTTAACACAGAAGTAATGACCAGTCATTTCTCACTACGTGCGCAAAGACGGTCTAAAGAAGGAGTAAGAGAATAAAACTCATGTAAAAAGAGAACAAAATGATGTGGCAGAGACTTAAGTGACAAGGACCATATTGCCTGACTATCTGTAATGGATTCCTAGTTCCTAATTCCAGTCTTTCTCAAGGTCCAGTAGTATTTCTATCCTTAATTCTCCCTCTTCCTCCCTCCCTTTTTCTCCCCCCTCCCTCTTCTCTGTTTTTCCTGTTCTTCCTCACTCAGTTCTCTCTTCCTCTCCCCTCTCTTTTAGTAAGCTAGCATCATCAAGTTATATCTAATTTTGCAATACAAGAATCACAACTAGTAAACATTTTACTTTCTACTTAGTCTCTATTTTGTATTTAAGGATCTGAATAAATAATATCTATCATTTAAATACAGAGGATAAAAATATGGTTCTATGTACTCATTGTAGTCATATGCACTATAAACTAATTGGAAAAATAAGTTACATGATATCTCTACTAATGCGTTAACTGCTTTGTCATGATTACCATTATCACGTGAATACCTGACACAATGTTCTAAAAATTATTATAATAGTTCTGTGATGTTGAGTATTTTAGGACTTCACAAATATATTATGGATTTTGATTTGGGTACCTTAAAGCCATTCTCACTCACTTTGGGGGAGTATTAATTTTTTGTGTTCTTTTAGATGTAGACATTGCTGTTTTATTCTTTTAGGTTTAGATATTGGTAATATTGCAAATGGGAAAAAATAGGTGTCATGCATCAAAGGGAGAGTTTAACCATTCTTTGTTTTTGTCTTTTTTTATTGGTACCTATTTGCAGTAATGATTACATTCCCCATGGGGAGCTGGCATATGTACATAACATATATCAATTCTTCCTTTATCCCCTCCCCCCATTCATCCCTTGGTCCTCTTTCCTTTTGCAAAAAATCTATTTTGCTATTATCTTTTATTTTGTTCTGTATTTATATTTTGGGTTTCTCATTTAAGAGAAACCATGCCACATGTAAGCTTGTGTGTCTGAATTATTTTACTTAACATGATCTCAAGGTGCATCCATTTTCCTACAAATGACTCAAGTAAAAAGCAGGAATGACACATGAGTTGAAAGGTTGGAAAGTAAAGCTTCTTTATTTAACCTTTTGCCAATGACAAGGAACAGTAACTACTAAGATTATCTGAAGTACTATGATGTGGGAATATAGAAAAAGATATAGTTAGAAAAAAATAGCAAGGCAGGGTAGAAAGAAGACAATATTGCAAGAATTGAATAGTATTTTTCAATGAAGAGATTAGAGAAGGCTATTCAATAAGGTGGCATCTAAGCAGAGACTTAGGAAAATAAGAACAGCTGTATACAATTGCAGATGGGATAATTCAGGCTGGTAAAGATATAAAATTATATTAATATTGTCTGTTCAAAACTTCTGAAAATTGTGATGTTTAACATATGCTTATGGAAAACCTATGAGGTGACAATCCTGAGTTGTAGAGATTAAACAGCAACAAATTCAAATGTCCTCAATCTCAAGTAGCCTAACTTCTAATATAGAAAAGAGACAAGAAGATAAAGATTATAGTTCAGTTTAGTATCAGTGTGACAGGGAAGGGCACCTATGTAATTTTTTCAGGATTTAAGTAGAAGAGATTTGGTATCTTACTTTTTTTTTTTCTTCCTTTGACAGAAAAACACAGACTAATGTATAAAGAAAAGAACCTCGTTTTTCACAGTTCTGGAGCCTGGGAGGTCCAGTGATGGCCTTCACTGGATGCAAGTTCAAGTCTCTTTTCTTATAAAGCCACCAGTTCCAACAGGAAGCCACTACTCTGTTGACCTGTTTGTCCTAGCTGCCCTTTAAAGGACCCACCTGCACACACCCAGAACACAGATTGGAGGGTTATTCTGAGCATGTGGACTTTTGTGTAGCACATTCAAACCACCCTGGAGGTTGGGGCACAATCAGCTTTTTTGAGTGGTTTACTTCAAATATTAAATTACCAGTAGGTATAGCAGGAGAGAGCACTATGGACTGAAGAGACCACATATGCAAAGCATGGAGTCCTGAGAGAAAATGAAGGGCTTAGAACCCATAAATACAAATATGACACTAGTGTGGAGGTTATGGGTATAAGAAATGGAGAGTACAGAGGAAACCTACTCCTGAAAAGTCTGAATGTGCCATGGTAATGAATTTAAATTGTATTTTAAAAGCAACACAATAGGACGTTGTTGGAAGATTTTAAGCTGAAGAAGGATAAGGTATGTGAGAAATTTAGGTAGAGATTCAAAGTAGATAGTTGGAGTTTAGCTTTTTTTGAAGTTGCAAGACTACATCATGAAATACTTGGCCACTTGAGATATTTGATTTCTCAGAAGATGAGCAAAAAGCCATTATAAGAAATTTATAGTTTCCATATTGAAAAAAATAAAAATATGTAAGTTCTAAGATATTTATGTTAGTTCCTTCTCAAGGACACTTTGCTGGACCTCTCAAGGACTTTTTCTGATTTGAAGCTTCATTTGATAGGGAAAATTTAAAAACAAACAAACAAAAAACCCTAGGAAATGTCATAATGTAAGATAACTTCTGCCCTGTGCTATTTAGTTCAGAATTAACTGGCACCAGAGGCATCTAGTCTCCCTCAAAAGTTTTTAAAGCTTAATGGTAACTTTCCCTAACAAAGAACTGCATCCGGGTTGAAATTCAACCTCCTGGCCACCATGTCTTGCATATCAGCAAGGTGAACTGTGAAAATGCAATGTAACCACATGAATAAGATCAAGGCTGTAAAACCCTGTAAAAGAAGGAGTTGTAACCCAGTGGGGGAATCCATCAGGGCACTGCCAGTAGGTGTCATAGATCCCCATTGATGGTGTAAACTTTTTAATTTTACTTTCATTCTCCTGCCTCTCCATGTGTCACTTGCCAATTCCTTCCGAAACACATTGGACAAATAAGATATTTTCACAGTAATATCAATGTTAATGATAACTTTACCTTGGATAATATAATAGATTATTCTTTTGAAATTTATAAGAAGCACAGGTTATTAATAAGCCATCAAAAGCAAACTCTTTCTCATATTTTCCATGCATACAGAGAGAGGCTTTTTTGGTTTTGACCACAAAAAAACCTTGTCTCATTGTTTAGATAGCAATAGTTAAAAATGAGATAACCAGCTTGGATTCTCTGATGTTATATGTACTTCAGAAGGTATATTTTATGATAATTTTAAATGATTTATATTTTTATAAGTTATCTTTAGGCCTTTGTCTTTCATGTCAAGTGTAGGAACATCTTCTTGGTCTCCTTCCCTAAGAAAAGAAAAAGAATCAGAAGGAGAGAAAAAAAATTGGAAAACTACAAAATATTTTCTAATAACTCTAAAATATTCAGATTTTAAAGTAATTTAGAATCCTTTGGCTTGAACTAGGCTTGACGAAAATAAATCTTTGCCAAAACAATTCTTTCCTAATAGTAGGACTTACTTGTAAGCAGAATGTTTAAAATAACATACACTACAAACTGGAAAAAACCTTCCTTACTTTCAAGCATTACTGTTAATGAATTTACATATGATTTTTATGCCAACATGATGAACTTATAGTTATTATCACTGCTTTAAGTCAGTCTCCTAAGGATTTTTGTTATTCAACATGTCTAAGAGTTTGAGTTGCTTAATACTTGATGGCTGAATGAGTATTATTATTGTCAAAGGAACTTGATATTTTCCCTTTCCTCCTCAGTGACTGCTATATTTTGGCTCTATGGTGGCCTCCCCAGGACCATATCTGGAAGGCTTGTTCCTCAGGGTAGTGGTATAGAGAGTTGGGGTAACCTTTAAGAGGTGGAACCTACTGGAAGGAAATTAGGTCATTGACGTCATTCCCTTGAAAGGATAATAGGACTTGTCCCTTCCTCTGTTTCTCTTCTTCCCAGCCATTAAGCTGAGAAATTTTGCTCCACCACCTGCTCTCCACCGTTATATTCTCACTCATCATAGGCCCAAAGTGATGGGGCCAAGTGATCATAGTCTGAAACCTCTAAAACTGTGAGCCAAAATAATCCTTTCTTCTTTTAAATTGTTTATCCCAGGTACTTTGTTGTGGTGATAGATATCTGACCCATACAATGCTTATTTCAACCTGTTTAATACCTCTTTATTTAGGACCCAATGGCACTATGTGTGCTGACTATATCCATCAACAGAAGAAATAGAATAATTTTTGAAGATATGATTGCTGACAAACTATGGTTTCTATCTGTCTAGTTCTCAATATAATCTCAAATCAAAAGAATTCTAAACATTGCCCAACACATTTTTCTATCAGGACTATGTGGAAGTGTTTCACTGAGAAAAGCCAAGTGAGAGATCCTTTTTGCTAGCATACTGAGCACACATTTGTTCTTAATCCAGTATTGGCAGTGATAAGTTACCAACATGACAAGCTTTTTCTAGATAATATTCTAGACTAGCTAGAAGAGACCCGAGAACCAATCTTACATTTAGCAATAAATGTGTGTGGCTTTTGACATTGAGTTCTTATAAGGGTGGCTTTACTTTGTAGCACAGCCAACAGGAGAGGGCAGTAGCTACTGAACACACATATCCTTCTGGATTATAGAGCTTTCTCTGAAAATTTTCAGGTGCTATGGCAATGCTCTGATGTTTGAAAATGTCCTGCCCTTGTTATATGAAAATGACAGTAGTGAGCTATGTTTTGAGTTGTTTACTTTGAGGTAGTAAAAGGTCAGAGATACAGTCATTCTTTTTCTTCAGTTCTTGCAAAAGGTGGTGTGAGTCCTCAAGAGGATGCCTCAAAATGGTTTATGTATTGAATGCTTCCTGTATGTTAGGCATGTGCTAGGAGTCAGAAGATATGGAACAGGAGCAGTCTGAATACTGTCTTTGAAAAGCTGTAATGGAGGATTGTGTTGACACTTGGAAAACTTGGTGTGGCCTTCAGTGTCTACCTCCAGGGCTTAAATTCTCATGATATACTCTTTCTCCAATTTTTGTATCTATGGATCTACATCTGTATACTTTGAGGTAATCCGTATGTAAAATTCAGTTCCTTGCTTAGTTTGCATGATAAATAAATTTCCACCAAGTAGTCAGAGGCTATTCTCAGATTCTTAGGGCTGATGATGATGAATTGAGTTGTACAGGGGTTGAACTTCTGTAGTCTCTTTCTTTTCCTCTGTCCGTTCTGTTTTTGTAATTTCTTCTCTCTCTCTGTTGAGCAGAACAAAATTTCTTACCCTCCTCATGCATATCATTTTGTGTGATAAATGCCATTAGAGGTTTTTACCCTCAACTCCAAGAAATAATTCTTTCAAATAACACAGTACATGGTTTTAACCAAGAAAAAAATCTGATAAGTATATCCCCCCCAAGAAATTTTGAAATAGAGGCTGTTTACTTGTGGTACAGGGAAAATATAGGTTTTTATCACCTAATGAAAACTTTTTACTCCTACTCAGAAAAACCCTGAAACCCCATCCTTCCAACCTTCCCTAACAAAACCCTCAATCAGGGCTCCAATCTGTCTTCTTCTCTTTCCTACGCTTGAGCAATTTTGTGCCACTAGTGAAAAATCTTCCAGTCTTATGGATGCTGCTACCATCCATAAATCATATTTCTAAACCGCAGCTGATCTTCAGCTTCTGTTATTAATCTTTAGCTTTGTACTTTGACTCCTCTTCTTCAACTACTGTTCTAAATCCACACAAATCTCTCTCAAGTTAATTGCTGCCTTCAGTGAGAAAACTGAAGCCATGAGGTACAAAGTCTATTAACTTGCAAATCTCTTACCTATTGAATAATTTAGATAAAGTAGAAGTGGCTGGGGGCAAAATACATCCTTCATGGACACATGGCCAATAACTTACTTCCTCCTACTGGTCCCATTTCCAAAGTTTCCACCACCTTCTTAAAGCTCATTGAGTTATCACTCCATAAATGGGACAATCCATTAATGAAGTCAGAGACATTATGTTCCATTCACATTCCAAAGACTCCACTTTTAAACATTGCTGTACTGAAGATCAAGTCAACAAATGAGCTTTTGGAGAACATTTCAAATCCAAATCATAACATTTGTAAGCTCTTCAGGATTGAACCTCATTCGCTGGTCTCCCAGTTTATGCTCTAGATATATATAATGCTAATAGTTCTAGAATCCGCCATATCATTTCTTGCTTTATAGACCTTGTTTATGTCTAAGATCTTCCCAATTTTGCACACTATGCTATACCACATCACATCATGTGTGTCCTTTCTCTAATTAATTAATTAATTCTTACTTTATTAAGTCAAGAACTGTGTCAGTTCACATGAAAATATTTCCCTTTGTGGTTTAATAATATCCTTTGGTTCTCTGTCAACCATTCTCTAATTATTTTCTACTTATCTCCTTAAGCCTATGCTTCCCCCCACTTCATTGCTACACGTCTCTTCCTTGATGGTAAAAACTACATTTTATTCAGCTGGATAAACCAATTTTTATGATAATGCAATACTTTAACTAAGTTCCTCATACAATGAAACTGGTTTTCTTTGAATAACTTATCTTTAGAGTTGATGGTCCATCCACAAGTGTGTTTTTATCACTTGGTTTGTGTTCTTGCTGTTGTTTTCTGGTAATATTGCTTCCAGAAATTTATCCACCTCACAAAAACTAAAATATAAAATGTGTCTTTTATAAAGTCTCAATCTTACTCTTAGCAATACTCAATTGTATTGTGAAATATTTCATATATTCTATATATAAATAGTTTAAAAATATTAATTAAATTAATACCACCTGGATTAAAAAAAATGGCCAAGCTCCTGAGTGAGTTTCTGGTTGCATAAGGTTTACCACACTTTGGGCATTTTGCCCAACTGGACCAGAAACAAGGTCCTTGAGTTACAGCAAAAATAATGGCCACAGGGAACAGGCTGCTTTACATCTTGTTGTCTTCTAAGATTGCTATCTTCTTACACTGATTCTCAAACTAAACATTGCATATTTGAGGCCAGTGTGGGCATTTTAGACCCTGTCTCAAAATAAAACATACAACAAAGGGTGGAAATGCAATTCAGTGTAGAGTGCTTCTGGGTTCTATCCCAAGTACTGGGGGGCAGCAGAGGGTGGGGAAGGAAGAACAAAATACACAAACATACAATTCGTCATGTTCAGAACTCAACATAAAATCATACAACATCCAAAAAAGTAAAAAAAAAAGAGAGAGAAATGCACATCCACAATTAGTGTTAATGCATGGACGTACACCCCTAAATTACAGACATGATGGCTTTTAGCAGATACTTTTATATATATATATTCCAAAATTTAAAGAAAAACATAAATAAAAGGTATAAATGGTTGTTATATTATTATAATAAATGGTATTATGTACATAACTCATATTTTAAAAAGATAACAGAATTTCTAAGTGTGAAACACATAATATCAAAAATAAAATTTGCTGAATGATTTTATTGAAGTTTATACACTACAAAATAAAATATGTTTTCTACTAAATTTGATGAAAATTATAAGGTATAAGAACTCAACTAACATGATAAACAGACATACAAAATCTTGTGAGGCCACATTACAATCAAATTGTTGAGAACCAGAGATAAAGAGAAAAATTTAAAAGCAGTCAAAAGAAATAAAGATAAAATTGGCCATGGACTTCTCATAAGAAAAAAATCAATATAGAGGACATACAAATTCGATACTGGATAAAATAATCTTTCCAAAATAAAGGAAAAAATTATTTTTCAGGAGAACAAAAGCTGTGAAATTTTATTAACAGATCTATACTATAAGAAATTTTCTTTGGTGAAAGAAAAATGAATACTGTACTATATGGGAAATTGAATCTTCATAAAACAATGAAGAGGGCTGAAAAAGCAAATATAGGTTAATATAAGACCATTTTTCATTTTCTATTGTTTCAAAGTATAGTTGACTAAAATAGAAGTGGTTAATTTAATATATATTAAAAGAAAGTGATTAATACTATTTGAAATACTCTTAAGAAAATTATTCTTGATGTTTTTGTAGCTCTTTTAGTTTTAAAATAAAATTATTTCCCAATGTTGTAGCAAAAAAAACATGACTAACATGTGTAGAAGTTAATATATGGCAACAATAACCTGTGGGAGAGAAGATGAAGGGAAAGATACAGTAAGTTTCTTATACAGGAAGTGGTACAATATTATTTAAAGGGATATTATAATCATCCAAAGATGCTTACTGTAAAACCTAAAGTTATCACTATAAAAAGAAAGCAAAGAATAATAATCACTGGGCCAATAAGGAAGATACAATGGTGTTATAAAAATACCAATTAATTCAAAAGAAGGTAAGAAAATAAAAAGGAAGTAAAGAAGCAAAAAAATAACAAGGGGAAAAAACTATGTGGTAAACCCAATTATATAAAAGATGATAAGTATTAATGGTATAAACACTACAAATAAACATATGTTCGGTGGTCCACCAAAAGCATTATAAAGACATAGATAGGTTCAGCAGGACAAGAAAAAGAAATAATTAATATTGATTCAAGTGGCATTAAAATGGTAGTATTTTATCTTTTAAAATCTATTTCATTTTCCAAGTAAAATTACTTATCAAAGTTGTACTGAGATGGTATAAAATACCATTAAGTCATAGCTACACTAATTTCTCATTTTGTAAGAAAATTATTATTCACACAAAAAAGAGATTATCTTTTCTATTTTTCTTGAATTAAAGTGATAGTAAATATCTTCCTAGACTGTGAATTTTAGGAGGTGAAGATGCAAATCTTACCCTCACTTTGATTGCAAAAACTCATGGATTTCTTTTAAATCTATAATGACCAATAGAATATAACCAATATGGTCCTATATCCTAATTCAGTTGATTGTCACTCACAATTGATAGCTTTCACAGCTCTTTCCAGAGGAAACAGTTATTTTTGAAGAGTTAATTGAAAACAGTGTCATCCATCTTTTTTTTTTTCACATACTATAAAATCTATCTTTGTAATACGACATCAAAGAGCATCTACTCAAGACCATATTATGTTGGCCTCATTTTCTGCTGTTACATTTCTTGCACATTGTGGGTTGTACACAAAGTTTATTTGGACAGTTCAAGTTTCTATTTGTTGTCCCATTATGATTGTCATTAGTGTCCTTTTCACTCAGAAATGTCTCAGTTTGGACAATAAATTATGATCACCCTAGTTTTAGGTGAGCTTTATTTTTTTATTTCCTGTATTGTCAATTTTTTTCTTGTGTTCTATCTTAGACTGTTGGAACTTCTGTAATAAAATACTATGGACAGGGTGACTTATACACAACAGAAGTTTATTTTTCACAGTTTGAAGGCTGGGAAATCCAAAATCAAAGTGCTAGCAGAGTTGGTTTCTGAGGGCCTGGTTTCTGGTTCATTAGAAGGCACTTCTTCACTGTGTCCTCACATGGCAGAAGAGGTGAAGGAGCTCTCTGATACTTCCTTCACAAAGGCACCAATCACATTTGTGAGAACTTTGCCTCCATGATTTCATTACCTCCGAAAGGCTTAACTACCAACTACTGTTCCATCACATTGGGAGTTAGGGTTAACATAGCCCCTTCTCTTCTCTCCTCTCCTCTCCTCTCCTCTCCTCTCCTCTCCTCTCCTCTCCTCTCCTGTC
>NW_022900945.1:29742001-29764325 GCF_012274545.1 Fukomys damarensis | reverse complement strand
CTCTCCCCCCCCTTCCCCTTCTTTTCCCTACTCTTCTTTTCAATCTTAGATCGAATTTAGGACCTTGCACTTGTAAGGAAGGCATGGTGCCACTGAGCTAATTCCCTAGCCCCAGGGTTAACATATAAATATGGGGGTGGTAGTCAGTCTATAGCATGCTTACTATTATGGTTTATATCTAAAATGTAAAATATATATGTGTGTGTACGCCCTTCCCCTTCTTTTCCCTACTCTTCTTTTCAATCTTAGATCGAATTTAGGACCTTGCACTTGTAAGGAAGGCATGGTGCCACTGAGCTAATTCCCTAGCCCCAGGGTTAACATATAAATATGGGGGTGGTAGTCAGTCTATAGCATGCTTACTATTATGGTTTATATCTAAAATGTAAAATATATATGTGTGTGTACGTATATATGTGTGTATATATATATGTACATATATATGTGTGTGTGTATATATATATGTCTTTCAAAGTCACTGGTGGTCATTGTTTTGGAAATTTCACTATTTTAAACTACTACAGTTTAAGAAATACCATATCAGAATTGCTAAATAGTGTCTACTAGTTACATGTGACCATTAAGTCCTGAAATATAACTAATTTGTATGACATAATAACTGGTAATTTTAATTAATTTTCTGTGCTCTACTGGTGTTTAATACTTTGACTACCATTTTCTACTCAGTAGAATAGTGTCAGGAAGATGGACAAAACCATCAAAGAGAGTCAATAACTAATACTGGATTGTAGTAGAATGGATGCAAAGACTAATATCCATTGCATTCAAGGTGGCAGAAAATATACCCAACTGCAGAAGGCTCCTAAAGGTATTTCCATATTTTATGTTAAAGTGGAGTCCCTTAATTATTTTATTAACATTGCTTCATACATTTTCAATTTCACTCTTTTCTTCTCACACCTAATTCTCCACAGCCAATTCTCTATAATTTGCCATGATCTTCATGGAAGAGGAGCCAGAAGAATGCAACAGGGACTACGACCCTCTTAATTTCCTTGGCAGAAAATTCTTTTCCTTTACTTATTTCTCCTTGATGATCTTAAGACATTGGGAAAGTAAAATTAGCTCCTACTTAAAATGCCTTGATCCGTTGTCAAATGTGTTATATGTTATGGATTGTATTTAGATATTTTCCCAAAGCCTCAAGAAGTCATCCATGAAGCTTTTCAGAGTTGGCTGGTTCTAGAATGTGATTCTAGGTTTAATTATGTGATTACTAAATTAGTCCATTGATTGCTTTGGCATACTCCTAGGTGTGGATAATGTGAAGGCTCACCCTGTATGTGAGTAATACCTGCCCTAAGTCCATGTAGCCTGGATAAAATATAAGGGACAGAAAGAGGGCTGCTGCCATTACTTTCTGCTTGCTGATTGCTACTTTGCTGTTTTGCTCCCTTCCTGACTTCTGCCTACCATGAACTATTTCTTCCTGCAAAGTCCTTCTGTCATGCCACCATGCCTTGGAGCCAGCCAAGAAGTGAAACCCCTATAAACTATTAATTACAACAAAATTTTCCTCCTTTAACTTTGGATGTGAGGTATTTTGTCTATGCATAGAGAAAAATAATTAAGATACTATATGACCCTGTCAATTGAAGTGCCCTTTAAAGCTCTCAAATATGTTAGAATTCCTTAGTCAAGATTTGGAACATGAAATCCCCTTATAAATGGCATATAATAGCTTAAAAATTGAACACAAGTGCTCCAAAATCAGAATCTCTGATTACCTCTTGAAAATTACCGTTTTCTCCTTGCTAAGATGAAGATTAATAATATTCTATAGCCATGAGGCTTTGATGAAAAAAGCATGTAACTCTTAGCAGATCCAGGCATAACTGGTTAAAATGATAGGTGTTATTAACATTAATACTAATTTCAAATTTAATTAGCTTTATTGGACTCCTACTACATGCCGTGCACTGTACTAGGTGTTTTGGCTCCTCAAAAACAAAACAAAACAAAGCATTTTGGAGTGATTGTGGCTTGTCTTACTAGTTGACTGGTTGGTAGTTTAACTGAGACACTAAAAGAATATTTTCAAACCCAAGTAGCAGAACACGTAATTGAATTTGCTTCGACTAGAAAGAGAACATACCGGTTCATGAAACTAAAAAGCCAAAGGAAAGGTGCATTTTGGCTGATAATATCAGTCTATATTTACTTGATCTTGTTGCTTTGGTCCTATGGGAAAGCAGAAACACTGAGATGGGAGTATGCGGTGAAGTAAAGCTGCTCACATCATGGCGACTGGAGAGTAGAAGAGCAGATGGGCAGAGGAAGAGGGCAGAAGCCGTAAGAGCCCCTTCAGTGTCCCTGGTGACCTAAATTCTTTTCATGAGGCCCCATCTCCCAAGGTTGCAGCATCTCCCAATAGTGCCACAGGCTGGCAGTCAAGCCATTAGCACAAGGCCTTTGAAGACAATTTAAGATCCAAACCATAACCAGGTGGAAACCTATTATCCTGTAAATAAGCAACAATGAGAATCACAATGCAGTGCTGGAACTGGGGTAAAGCTTGAGAAAATATATGAGGATGGCAGGGAGTCCTTGTGCTAGTACTCTAATAAGACACTGTAATAAAAACACACATATTCAGTCTTAAAAAGGAATGGAATTCTGATACATGATACAGCATAATAAATGTAGAAAACATTAAATCAAGTGAAACAATCCTGACATGAAAAAGACAAATATTACATGAATCTATTTTTATGAGGAGCTTAGAATAAACTGAATGATAGATTATGGGAAGTAGAATGGTGGATATCAAGGGCTAGAAAAGGGGGAATAAGGAGATTTTTCTTAAACAGATGTAAAGTTTCAGTTTGGGATGGCGAAAGAGTCTGGAGATGAATTATGGTGTTGCACAGTACTGTGAATGTACCAAACTGAGTTGGACACTCAAAAGCCATTAAAGTCATACATTTTACTATACATATTTTATCAGAATAAAAAATGTACACACATGTACCTATTCATTCATTTAACATTATTGAGTCTCTACTATTAGAGTTGCAAGATAAAATGTAGGATATTGAGTAATATTTGACGTTTAGATAAACAAATACATTTTTAGAGACATCATGTCACATTAACTGGAGCATACATGTACAAAAAATTTGTTTTTTTATCCAAAATGGTACATATTTATGACAGAAAAGCTATGCATTATTTCTCTGAGATTCAAACTTCACTGAGAGTACTGTAGTTTTAGTTGTCAAACATGGCAACTTTACCTATTATGTATCAGGCATTGTGTGGGGACTGAAATACAATGGGGTACAGACATGATCCTGGCCCTTGAGAGATTTTTCTTGGGTTTGGTTATTTTTAGATACATTAACAATGTAAATTCTATGCATATAAATTACTTAATATGAGGATGCTATAACTCCAAAAGAAGTCTCTGAGTTACAACCTTTAAATGAATAGGAAAAAGAATGCCTAATGCTAATATTAAGAAAACAGAAAAAAGCCTATGAATTTTAATACCCAATTTTTAGTGTTTATATATAGTTTTGACCCAGGGTCATAATAGTGTAATTTTTTATTCTTTATATTTGAAAGAATGTAATCAAGAGGAAAGTTTTTTAAACTAAAGTTTTTTAAATTAAAAATAATAACTATTTAGAACTAGGGTGCTTTGCTTAGCCTTATGGCTTTGGAGTTTGAACCCCGGGTCTTTTGCATGTTAGGCAAGTACTCTACCTCTGAGCTATATCCCCAGCCCTATATTTTGTTTCATTTTTCTATTTTATGAGAAAATAAAAATATCAAAACAAAAATAATAAGAGAAAAACAATAGCTTATGCACTATACCGTGTTCAAAACATTTACTCAGAATATGTGACATAGACAAAAAATTCTCTCATACAAAGAAACAAAGAGATAATTGCACAAACCTTTCTTTTCAATCAATTCAGAGAAACTAGTAAATAAGGACAATGTGGTACTTATACACATTGGAGTACTACTTCGCCATAAAGAAAGATAATTGAGGCATTTATGGGTAAATGAATACAATTTGAGAACATAATGTAAAGTGAAATATATTTTATTTTTGGAAGAACAGTTATGCTTGCACAGTAAGTATTAATCCCTCTTCCAATTTTACTTTTAAAATCATCAATAGATTCCTTTTAATTGGTACATAACTCCAATATTGTTAGTCCCCTGTCCAAAAATCCTTAGTGACTCCTTCCTACTTCAGAACAATGCCCCAAATTCTTAGTTTAGAAGTGAAGTCCTCTACAGCTCATCCTTTTCCTCATTTCATTTTGTTTTTCCAGGCTCAGCACACGTTATTGAATAATGTGTTCCAGAGAGTGAGCTACTTTGTCCTTCATCTTGTTTCCATCCTTGATGCCTCTGCCAAAAATGTGCCTGTTCTCCTAGCTCGCTTTTTTCTTGGATTTTTTTCCATCCTGTAACAGATTCTGTGGTGTGGCTAGAGTTTGTGCCTCTGTCAGGGTCAAAGCACAAGGGTGGAGGCCACTCAGTACGGTCCACATATTACCAGTCACGTGGCTAGTGATGCTGCTGCATTCAGATGGGCATAGTAGGAAACCTTAGCTTAACATCAAATATAGTTAAAAGAACCATAAATTATTATAATACAATTTTCTCTTTTGCCAATAATGTGCCACCCCAAAACATGTGTCCACAGGGGTGGACCGTAACCGTGTCCCCTGCCCGACAGCCCCACACAGGCCACTGATTTCAAATCATTTTTGTTTGGTTTTACTAAGACCTATTGTAAGAAATCTGTTTTGCATCGTAGCCCAACAAATACATACAGATCAATTTTAAAAACAGAATAAAAATTTAATGAAGGCATATTTTCTTTTACTCTGTTATGGACGTCCACATGTCCTTGTTTTGTTATGTTCTATTCTCTATCATTACATTACACTAAAAGAAAAGTGTCAGTTCGATCTGATCAAATTGTTTCCTGGCCCAATTATGGATTACTAGTCTCCAAACGAAAGCATACTTGTCTAAAATTTCCCCTCTTTTACAGAGACTTTTATCCACTTTTTTTCCTTATTCTAAATTCTGGTAAGGGCTTTTCACAACTCTTTTAAACACAATACCTTATGTTGTTGCTATTCATGGGCATTTTTAGGCTCCTTGTAAAGCTATAAACTTTTTGAGCAGCAAATATAGTACTTTTTTTTTTATTGGTCCTCTTTGGCATCTACAATTTAAAGTGGTCTCAGTAAAAGTTAGTCAAATAAAAAAAACCTGATATTAGTTACTACATACTTCACCTAATCTGTTCTAAAAGCTTTTTCACCTTTTTAGCTGTATCTGATTTAGGAAATAGCAATGAAATAATCACCAAAATGTTCTCTATTTATAATCAATTTATGTGCTCCTAAGTTTACCACATACTACAAAGTCTTAGGAAATGTCCTGTATTATATTTCTGTATTCATTACTTATATGAATTAGCACATTTATAGTATTTCTGAATCTGATCTGCGCAGGGAGATGCTGGGAATTCCAGTTTTAGGTTCATAGAATATAGGAGGATCTCTGACATAATAGCAGCCTCCATCTCTCTTACTAGAACACTGTAATTAAAGGTATAATAATAAAGGGGGGGGTAAACAGGAGAAAACCACCTGCAGAGAGAGTAACATTTTTCCAGAAAGCTATACTCAGTATCAGGGAAACATTCAAAGGGGGAAACCCTTTAAATATATTTTTTTAAAGACTTCAAAGAGGGTACCCAAGTCACGCAACTGTTTTTTAACATGAAAATCTTCAAAGAATCCATTTCCCATGCAATGCTTAAAATTCTCACAGGGAGCTTTTTTTCTGGAGTAAATCTCTTTGAAGGTGAAATCTCTTCAATCATATGAGTTTTTCAAAGAAAACCCTTTCTAAATTTTCTTCAAGTCAGAAATTTTTAAGGAGGAATTATTTCAGAAATAGATAAAATACCTTTTTAGTGATGTGTAAATTTTTGTATTTCTCCAAGCAGAGCCCTTACAAATAAAACACATAAAGTACTTGTAATAATATATACTGCCATTAAGTTAGGTAGCAGAAAAAAATCAGCACTGCCTATAATACATTTCAGTGTAAAGTCTTAAAACATGTAAATGTCTTCATGGTGGTTAATGTATTTAATTAAAATAATTATAACAAAAACAGTTTTTCTAGGCTTCTCCTTTTGATGAAAAAAAAGAAGACAAGAATTAACCTATCATATGTGCTTCAATTCAATTTCTAGGTTTTTTATTCTTAATCTCTGATTAAAAACTTGCTGGCAAGTTCTCTTCAACTGTTTGTGGTAAAGCTAATTTTGGCAGATTGTTATAACATCTAAATAGAAAAATTGCCAGGCATACTGGGTCAGACCCATTGTCCTCAGAGCCCAATATTATGTTATTGGTACTGGGAGATATACTTTTGTGGCTAGGCCACTTAATGATTTGTTTAAATAGTCATTTAACAAATATTTATTATCATTATTATGTGCCAAATACTGTACCATGTGTCATCCTCCATGACATCAATACAAACATTTTGGCTGTACCCCCACTAGAAATATTCTATTTTTCTTTTCCTGTTCTTTGACAGTGGCTGATTATATTGGTCACTCAGAAACCAAAAGGAGACATTTCCATGAAACCTTTTTAATTTAGATCTTGATCTCCACCTCATTCCAGACCAGAGTCTTGGCCTGGCTTTACATATCTAGAATATGTATTCATTCATCCTGATAAAGAAAGATCTGTTAGGATTTCTAAGATTAATGCATTTAACATTTAGACAAGTATATTTCACCTCTAGAGTAGGCTTCCCAAACATCTGTAGCTTTAGTCTAATCGTGACACATCAGATATACCTGAATTGTTTGGAATTTTTATAAAAGACTTGACTTATAATGGGTAGGGGGGGCAGGATTCACACAAGGGCTTAGGTGTGATTTGGAAAGTGTATTCAGTGTTGTGCAGGTCAAGAGAACTGCAGAGTTCCTCCTGTTTCAGGAATTTGTCTTTGCTCTGTGACTTCCAATCCCATTTTGAGTCATATAAATGTTTTCTAACTTTTATTGTATTACTGCAATAAATCTTTTAGCAGCAAAAATAAAAGACTTTACTAGGAATCTTTGAAATTGTCTATTACTTCAAGATTGTGAAAAATGTAGAGAGACCGAGACATTGTCACTGGTGACATAATTAAATGAGATATAATTAAGAGACATAATTAAATGAGATATCATATTCCTCGCTAGATTCTGAGACAAAAAAGGATATTAGTGTAATACTTGTGAAATACAAACATAGCTTAATAGTGTAAATAGTGTTAATAGTGAAATGTTAATGTCATAGTTTTTTTCCTTTTATTGAGTTTATTGGTACATTTAAGGTATAAAGTACAATTACGTTCATTATTTGGATCATGTACCTTTACATGACAGATCTTGGTTCTCATTTTTTTCCCCTTGTCCCTGCCCTCCCTTCAGTCCCTCTTCCCATCCCAATTTACAAATACTTTATTTCCATTTTTTCATATTTTTTTTCTTTTCCCTTATTCCCTTTCCCCTACCCTTCACATTTTTCCTACGCCTTTAGCACTTTTCTTCCTATTTCACATGGTCAATTATACCATTAGAATCTTATGTACTGTTACAGTTTTTCACACCAGAGAAACTATTCGGTATTTACACATGTGTGACTGTTTTATTTCACTTAGTATATCCTCAATATATATCCATTTTCCTAGGAATGAATCTAATTTCTCATTCTTTAAGGCTGAGTAATATTCCATTTTATAGAAAAACCTCATCTTCTTTGTCCAGTTTTCAGCTGATGGGGAAATGGTCTGTTTCAAAGTTTTAGCTATTACAGATTGTGCCACTATAAACATAGGTGCGCGTATATCTCTGTGGTATGATTCTTTTAGTTCTTTTGGAAAGATATCCAGCAGAAGGATGGCTGGGTCAAATGGAACCTCTAGTCCCAGCTCTTTGAGGTATCTCCATATTGATTTCCATAGTGGTTGCACCAGTCTGCACTCCCACCAACAATGGAGAAGGGTTCCTTTCTCCCCACAACCCCGCCAACATTTGTTATTGTGTGTTTTCAGATAGCAGCCATTCTTTGTGGGGTGAGGTGGAATCTCAGTGTTGTTTGCATCTGCATCTCTCCAATGACCAATGATTTTAAACACTTTTTCATATATTTACTTGTTGCTTTTACTTCTTTGAGAAATGTCTGTTCATTTCAGATGTCCATTTATGAATTGGGTCATTATACTTGGGAGGGCTAGTTGTTCTGAGTTCTTTATATATTCTCGATAGTAGTCCTTTGTCTGAGGAGCAGCTGGTAAAAATTTTTTTCCCACATTGTAGGTTGTCTCTTAGTTCTGTTGATGGTTTCTTTTTCTTAATAAGATGAGATCCCACTTGTTGATTCTTTGTGCTAGTTCCCATGCTACTGAGGATTTGTTCATAAAGTCTTTTCCTATGCCAATGTCTTCAATAGTTCTGCCTAACTTATCTTCCAGCAAGTTTAGTGTTTCTGTTTTAATGTTTAGATCTTTAATCCACTTGGATTTTAATTTAGTGCATGGTGAAAGATAAGGGTCCGGTTTTAATCTTTTGCAGGTTGAGATCCAGTTTTTCCAACACCATTTATTAAAGAGGCTGTCTTTCCTCCACTGAGGATGGTCAGCTCCTTTTTCAAAGATGACGTAGCTGAGTACATCTGGATTTGTTTTTGTGTCTTCCAATCTGTTGCACTGATTCTCAGATCTGTTTATTTGCCAGTACCATGCTGTTTTATCACAGTGGCTTTGTAGTATAGTTTCAAATTGGGAATTGCTATACCCGCTGCCATGTCTTTGTTGCCTAGGATGGCTTTTGCTATTCTAGGTCTCTTCTGGTTCCAAATGAACTTTTGGATTCTTTTTTCAAGTTCTGTGAAATATAGTATTAGAGTTTCAATCAGCATTGCATTGAAACTGTATAGCAGTTTTGGTAGTATGGCCATTTTCACTATGTTGATTCTTCCTATCCTGGAGCAGGGATGTCTTTCCATTTTCTTATATCCTTTTCGATCTCTTTTTTCAGAGTGCTGTAGTTTTAAGTGTAGAGGTCTTTTTCATAGTTTTGATAAATGTGTTGTAGATATGTTGCTATGTAGATAAGTTGTCAACAGTAGGGGAAACTGGTGCAAAGTATATAGGAACTCTTTATACTACCTTTCTTCCTCTTTTTAAAATATAAAATTATTTCCTAATGTCTGAAGTACATGTTGCCTAACAGTACTGCAAGGAGCAGGGCAAGTAGTAACTCTAGAAGCGGTATTTGAGTCTTGAGGTCTAGAAAATGTTGTCCTATGTTTCTCTCTGTTATCAGAATTTCTATTCAATCACTTTCAGTTTCCATGTGGATTCCACAGATAAATGACATTCTGATTCTTTTCCTTCAACTGCAGAGCTGTCTAGAGGGTTTGTAGTACACTTGATAAACACAAGTCACATACATTTGGCCCAAAGACTGCTTTTAACATACTACCTTTGGACTGGAAGGAAAAATTTTTCTCTATTAGTTCTTCTTTTAAATAATTAACCAATTCAATGAGTATTCACTGACACCCAAGAGATCTCATTTGGTAAACCTGTCACTGGATTTCCAAAGGCCATTTAAACACAACTCCTGTTCCTAGGGGTCTCAGCCTCCTGGGGAAGGGAGACATATTCTTTCAAACACAGTTATTTTTTGAGGACCTACTCAGGCAGGATTCTTGGTGCTTGGAATACAACAGTGAACAAAGCCTGCAAAAATATGTGTTCATGGGGTCAGGGATTTATCTCAGTGGTGCCACTGCCTGCCTTGCAAGTGCAAGGTCTTGAGTTCGATCCCCAATCATACTCCCCAAAATTATGTTCTTGAAGAGTTTACATTCTATCAGGAGTGGCTTTGGATAAGATGATCAATTTACAACCAAGGAAATACATGAGTAAATTATAGATCATCTTATTTCAATCCAGAGTTTATCCTTGTCCATAGCTGTGGAGGGGAGCATGGCTTAAACCCTGTCTCCCCTTCACATGCTGCAGTTCACTATGCCAGACCTTCACTCTTAAAAAATGGCTGGGCACAGTGTGATATAGTCCTGGCTATGAATCATCCGACAGAAACCCTTCCTGGAACCAAGGAACCCAGCACTGTACTTGGGTAGGAAATCCGTGATGTGGATGGAACCTGGGTACTTGTCTTGGAGGGTCTTTGGTGTCGCTTTCTCCATAAGACAGCAAACAAATCTGCTCTAAGCAACACCAGCTGAGGCCGGGTGTGGTGGCGCACACCTGTAATCCCAGCACTCTGGAGGCTGAGGCAGGAGGATCGCTGTGAGTTCAAGACCAGCCTGGGCTACGTAGCGAGTTCCAGGTCAGTCTCAACTACATAGTGAGACCCTGTCTCAAAAAACAAAACAAAACAAAAAAAGCAACACCAGCTGGCCTCTCCATTTGTTCCCATCTTTCAAATTGTATTATTTTATTCTTTTTGATTATGTCTCATAGCTATCCCAGTAGAATCCCTTGATAACTCATACTAAGATGTTTTTGATTTTTTGCAGGTGTACAGTTGTAATGATTTCAAATCACATTTTGTGTTTTGTCATCTGATTCACAGTATTTATTTACTATAGTTTTTATGTTGTGTTTTAATGTGTTTATAGGTCACATGACTTATTGCTCTTTTCTTGCAGGCATTCTTTCAAAATTATTTTCTTGTTTATAATACAATAATAATAAAACAACTCATGAAACATGGTTGATATAAAACTATAAACATAAAAATAATTGCTACATTAGATAAACAAAACATATCTGAAGGGCTGTTGCTAGCTTACTGAAGGTTAATTTGGAGTAAACTTCAGTGTTTGAAATTAATTGATAGATAAGCATGTATTAAAGAGCCTTTTAGAAATATCAGATGCTTTTTTTCCCCCACAAAAGTCATACTTTGGCTAGTTTAATTTTCTTTTACCTCTACTAAAATAGGATAGGTGTATAAGAACATGTACCATAAAATTTGCTTTGAATTTCACAAACCAAGCATGGTTTACTATAAAGACATCTTTTATAAATCTGCTCAAAAAATTCTTAGGCTCTAGGGCTGGAGATTTAGCTCAGTGGTGCTACTACCTGCCTTGAAAGTACAAAGTCCCAAGTTTGATCTCCAGTACAAAAAAAAAAAAAAAATCTTAGGCTTCAAGACACAATAGTATTCAGATTTTTAAAAATTGGTCTTCATGTTCAAAGACCTTAACTCACTTTTGGAACCATTTCAAAAACAAAGAAAATGGGTTAAATGAGAAATAGAGACATAGGCCACATATTTCTTTATGTTCTTTATTTCTTTACATTCTTTTCTTCAATTCCATTTGCAATTTCCAATCATTATAATGGCTTAGTGTCTCATGTAAACATAGCAAATTAGCTACTTTGGGCTCATCCTGTTCTGCTGTCCTTCACACCAGCAGACAGACCTCAGGCCAAAGCTGCCTTTTTAATCAGTACCATGTCTCATAAGATTATGTTCATTTCCCACCATGTTCAGCCATTAGGAGTGTGGTCTTCTTATGATCACACAGGGTAGGGTAGACTTAGAAGGGCATAAACAGATAGAGCTGCTAGCAAATTTTCTTCATGGCAGTGTATCTGAACATTCTTCTTGAAATATTTTAAAATATATGTATTTTTATATGTCTATGAGAATGTATAAAGTTATAGAAAATCCTATTTCATAGTGCTCCCATGCAAACGTCTCACATTAATCCTTCTAAAAAATGTACACATACATAAGGAAAATAAAAATAAAAAATGCCTAGAAGCCAATGGCCACCACTTTGAACAGCTCTTGTATTGTAGAGGCCAACGGTAACTTGTACTAATCTCATGATGTCTCAATAAATTTAGTATTGAAGTATTTATACAAGTTTTTCTTTTCCTCCAGTGTGTATACATTTTTTGGAGACTATGTAGTAGTGACAAATCAATAATTTAAGACAGCAACACAAGTTGGGGGGAAAAGACTGTTTAAGAAATATAAAAAGGACAAACTCATTTTATAAATTGTGTATAATTCTTTTGGGAATTCATGCATTCTCTATTTTATTAGGAAATGTCCTATTTTTTTTTTAGTTGAAATCTTGTGAAATAAAGAAAGGTGAACTACATTTTTCTTTGACAGAATTTGACTTTATAGAATTCATTCACTGAATCATTCAACAAAGATTTACTGACTACCTACTATGTGGCAGGAAATGTTCCATAATTACATATTGAGAATTATCATAGATTTGCCATAGTTGGAGAAGAAGTGGGCTAACCTCAACTAGTTAAGTCCAAATTATTTACTTTTTAAAAGACTGCAATAGAAATGAAAGATTCAATTAGTAGAGATCTAAAAGATCGACTCTAAAGACAAAGCTTAACTCAAAATCACTGAAATATTACAGAAACAGAAAGAGGACCCGCATTTAATTTCTTCTTCAAAAAGTTAAATTCAAATTTATAAAATGAATCACTCTGGGACATATTTCTCGGGTAATCTTTTTTTTTTTTCTCACTGACACTATTGTACTAAATTCTTGACATATGCATTAGGAAAGGATTCAAAGTCAGTTGAGTGACATGATTTTATGTATGAAATCACAAATTCTTTCAAAGTGGAATTCAGGCCATTGAACATAATGCTAATCAGTCAGGTCCTGGAGACATTGCCATATTGTCTCAGAACTTGCAAATTAATTTTCTTTTAGCAATGTCTAAATAATGTTAAAAATTATTTCCACATATAAGGAGCTTGGAGGTCCCCACTCCATCCTAAGATTAAGAAAAAAGTTGAATAGACTGAAAAATATAACTGGCTTTTCTAGGATCTCTAAGAGGAGGGAGGAAGGGTAAACTGCTGCCACCAGGACTGAAGAGACAGACAAAGGAATGAAAAGAATCCTGTCTTGTCAGAGCAAACAGTAATGAGTGGAGAACTCTGAAGGAACTAGGAACTGGGTAGGAAAATCTATACCATAATTCACAAATTGCTGAAGGCTCATCGCAGGCCTTTTGAGAGTTAAGAACCACAGGGCTACCCAGGTATAGTGGAGGATGGGGAATAAAAATTTTGTGGCAGTTACCTTCTAATGCTTGATCACTTTCATATAGTAAATATTAGAAAACAATACCCTCCATGGATATAGCAAAGGAAAGGCAAAGGGATTATTGTGAATTATACCAAGGCATTCTTTTCTTGACAAGGCCTGCCCATATGAGAAATGACTTAACTAGAGACTAATCTGCTTGGGCAATATGAGAACCTAACCCACCCAAGGGAAGAGAAATGCTCAGATTCAAACAGCTCAGTATAGGAGGGAAGAGAAAAACCTATGGAATACTTGTGACGTTTATTATCTGGAGGCCTATGCTCACTAAAAACTAGAACTATAAGATTATAGTATGATTCTCTGGCCCTGATACCTCACTGCTTCATTATTAAAGGCCTATTTACAGCAGTTCTTTTTACCTGCTATGTCTGGCCATCAATAAAAAAATTACAAGTCAAATTTTCCAATTACAAGGTAGAAAACACAATTTGAATGGACAAGAAAGTATCAGAATTAGAGGAGGCAGTGATGTTGGAATTATAGGCTGGAAATTTGAAGTAACTATGATTAGTATTCAAAAGGCTCTAGTAGATAAGGTAGCATGTGATAACAATGTAAGTAGAAGGATGGAAATCTTAAGAAAGAACCAAACAGAAATGCTAGAGGTCAAAAAATACTGTAACAGAAAAAAAAAAATGATGATCTTTTTCCATTAGACCATCCAGTAGACTGGATGCAGCTGAGGAAAGAATCTCTGAGCTGCACAATGTATCAGTAACAAACCCACAGCTCACACAAGAGAGGAAATTATAAAGATCAGAGCAGAAATCAATGCAATGGAGACTAAGAGAATGATACCAAAAAATGAATGAATTGAAGAGTTGGTTTTTCTAAAGAATAAAATAAAATTGATAAACTCTTAGTCACCATGCAATTAGGAGCAAAAAAAGGTAAAGTCACAACAGATACAGCAGGAATCCAGATGCTCATCACTAATTTATGCTCTAAAAGAATGGAAAACACCAGAAAAAATGGACAGACTCCTAGATAGATATGAATTACCAAAGTTGAACAAAGAAGATATACAAATTCTAAACACCCCAATTACAATCACTGAAATTGAAAATGTAATTAAAAATTTACCAACAAAGGCCAGGTCCTGATGGCTTCACTGCTGAATTCTACAAGACATTTAAAGAACCATTACCACTACTTTTTAAACTCTTCAATGAAGTCGAAAGAGAAGCAATACCTCCAAATTCATTCATGGAAGCTAGTGTTACTTTGATTCCAAAAGCAGAGAAAGACCCAGTCAGAAAAGAGAACTATAGGCCAATCTCCCTAATGAACATAGATGAAAAATTCCTCAATATAAGATACTGGCAAACAGAATTCAGAGGTTCATCAAGAAGATCACACACCCTGATCAAGTTGGATTTATCCCTGGGATGCAAGGATGGTTCAACATATGTAAATGTAATACACTATTTTAACAAAGTAGAGGACAAAAACCATATGATCTTCTCAATAGATGCAGAAAAAAAATTTGACAAAATCCAACATGCATTCATAATAAAAACCCTACAGAAAATTGGAATAGATGGTCTTTATCTCAATCTGATAAAGGCTATCTATGAAAAAACAACAGCCAGCATCATACTAAATGGTTAAAAACTGAAAACCTTCATGCTAATATCAGGAACAAGACAAGGATGTCCACTATCACTACTCCTGTTCAATATAGTTCTGAAAACATTAGCCACAGCAATTAGACAAGAGAAAGAAATACAAGGAATACAGATAGGAAAGGAAGAAGTTAAACTGCTGTTGTTTGCTGACAGTATGATATTTTACATAAAAGACCCAAAAAGCTCTGCCAAACGACATCAAGATGTAATTTACAGATTGAATAGAGTAGCTGGATACAAGGTCAACACTCAAATATCAATAGCCTTCTTGTACACAGATAAGAGAGATATTAGGGAAACAATTCCTTTCACAATAACATGCCAAAAAAAAATCTAGGAATCAATCTAAACAGAAATTAAAAGACCTTTACATTGAAAGCTATAGCACTATGAAAAAAGAGATCAAAGAGGATATAAGAAAATGGAAAGACATCCCTTGCTCCTGGGTAGGAAGAACCAAGATAGTGAAAATGGCCATACTTCCAAAATTGCTATGTAAATTCAGTGCACTCCCAATTGAAATCTCAGCAGTATCTTTCACAGAACTAGAAAAAACAATCCAAAAATTCATTTGGAACCAGAAGAGATCTAGAGTAGAAAAAGCAATTCTAGGCAACAGAGGTATGAAAGTGGGAATCTCAGTCCCCAACTTGAAACTATACACTACAAAGCCACAGTGACAAAAAACAGCATGGTACTGATAAATAAACAGACTCAAGGCAGATCAGTGAAATAGATTAGAAGATGCAGAAACTACCCCAGATGTACTCAGCCACCTCATCTTTGAGAAAGGAGCCAATCATCCTCACTGGAGGAAAGACAGCCTCTTTAATAAATAGCTTTGGAAAATTGGATTTCAACCTGCCAAAGATTAAAACTAGACACATATCTTTCACTGTGCACCAAAATAAAATTTAAGTGGATTAAAGATCTAAATATTAAAATAGAAACAATAAACCACCTGGAAGAGAGGTTTGGTAGAACTCTTGAAAACCTTAGCATAGGAAAAGACTTTATGAACAAAACCTCAATAGCATGGGAACTAGCACAATCAACAACTGGGATCTCATCTTATTAAAAAGCTTCTGCACTGCAAGAGAAAGTACCAACAGAGCTAAGAGACAACCTACAATGTTGGAAAAATTTTTTATCAACTGTTCCTCAGACAAAGGATCACTATCTAGAATATATAAAGAACTTAAAAAAATCAGATCCCCCAAATTTAAAGAACCAATCCAAAAATGGGCATCTGAAATGAACAGACATTTCTCAGACAAAAAAGTAAAAGCAGCAAATAAACATGAATAAATGTTCCACATCACTGGTCATTTGAGAGATGCAGATGAAAACAACACCTCATCCTAGAAAGAATGGCTGCTATCATGAAACCAACCAACAACAAATGCTGGCAGGGTTTTGGGGAGGAAGGAACCCTTCTTCATTGTTGGTGGGAGTGCAGACTAGTGAGTGCAATCACTGTGGAAATAAATACGGAGATACCTCAAAAAACTAGGATTAGAGGTTCAATTTGACCCAGGCTATTCCTCTGCTGGGTGTCTTCCCAAAAGAATTAAAAGAATTACATCACAGTGATATATGTGCACCCATGTGTATAGCAGCAGAGTTTGTAATAACTAAAGTTTGGAAGCAGCCCAATTGCCCATCAATTGGAGACTGGATAAAGAAGACTTTAAAAAAAAATAAAATGAAGTAGTATTCAGACATAAAGAATGAGAAAATAGAGACATTTATAGCTAAGTGGATGCACATTGAGGCCATACTCTTCAATGAAATAAATAGGACACAGGTGTAAATACTGAGTAGTTTCTCTGGAGTGAAAAACATGAAGTGTAAATAAGGATCAAAATGTATATTTGATAATGTAAAATAGGAAAAAAAGGTCTAAGGGGGTAGGAGAAGTGGGAGGGGGAGGGGAAACGAAGGAAGGGAAAGGAAAAAAATATGAGAAGAGACAAAATGGAAACAAAGTCTTATAAATAGGGAGGGGTGCAGGGGTTGAAGGCAGTGCAGGGCAAGGGGAAAAAATAAGAACCAAGACACATCATGTAAAGGTACAAGTTCCCAATGATGAATGTAACTGAATTGTATATCTAAAATGTGCTAATACATTTAGTGAAAAAAAAAAGAAAAGAAAGTGCCCAAACTGAAAGCCGTTGAGGAAAACAAAACAGAAAAACAGAAAACATAGAAAAAACAAAAACCAAAAAACAAAACGAAACTTAGATCTACATAAAGGAGGCACATCAAAGAAAAAATGAAGGTAAAATAAAAACATTCAGCTTTTTATTCTTTTTTGTTTGTACTGGGGATCGAACTTGGGCCCTTGCAATTGCACTGCACTGAGCCAAATCCCCGGCCCTCAGCTTTTTATTCTTAATTGACATAGCAGATAACTACTCAAAAATAACAACAGATTATATTTGAATGGTGTACTTAGGGATATATCATATGTATTATGTTCATGTATATGGATGTGTATATATATTTATATATGCTTATGTATACTTATAAATAAGGGAAATGAATGACAAAAATAATACAAATGTTGTGAAGGATATGAGCTTATTTTGTGAAACACTTATACTACCCACAATGTAGTAAAGTGTTGTATAAAAGTGATTGAAGATTAGTTATAAATGTATAGTACAAATTCTAGGGAATAAAAAAGTTAAAATATGCTATAAATGGAGAGCATATGGAATTATATAGAATACTTAATAAACATTTCAAAAGACAGAAAAAAGTAGGAGGCAAAGAAAAAGGGCAGGAAAGAGAAAACCAGTAATAAATATGGAGATTATTAATCCAACTATATCAGTTATTAATCTAACTATATCAGTAATCATTTTGAATGTTATTAGTCTAAAGTCACCAAATAAATAACAAATATCATCAGAGTTGATTGAAAAACAAGACCCAGGTCCATTGTTTTTCACATAAAAATAATTTTAAGTGTGAAGACATCTATAGATAAAAAGTGAATGTATATAAAAATATAGTACTCTAACTTTAATCAGAAGAAAAAAATTAGGTATATTAATTTCAGACTTCAAAGTAAAGAAAATGATCCAAGATGAAGAAGAGCATATGTAATGATAATTGGGTCAGTTCTCCAAAAAGCCATAATCCTTAATATGCATGTATCTTAATGTATTATGTATCTAACAAGAAAGGCTCAAACTATGTGAGACAGAAACTGATAGAATTGTAAAGAGAAGCAAATAAATCTACAATCATCAAATGAAGCGAAAACTGACAAAATATGTGCATTGCTACACATCTGTTCTAACTCGGAGTATGTACAACACCAAAAGTGAACCTTAGTGCAAACTGTGAACTTTGAGTGATTATCATAGATCGGTGTGGGTTCATCAGTGGAAACAAATGTACCACTTTGGTGGGGATGTTCCCAGCAGAGGAGACTATGCAGGTGTGAGAGGAGGAGGTACGTAAGAAATATTTTGAGAATCTAAAACTTCTACAAAGTAAAGAGTTAACAAATAAGTAAATAAAAACTGTGACATTTCCCCTTGTAGAAGAGGTGAAAAATAAAAAGATTTATTGCCATATGTTAGTATTTTTGGTTGAGTGTTTACTTACCATGTTTAGAAAGCTTCAAAAGGAGGCTAGGAAATTAATTTTGAAATTATTTTTACTTTTGAAACTTTCAGTGAATTATACTTTGTCCAATGTAACAATTTATTTTTAATGCTCTAAAAGATATCGTTATTCAATAGAATAAAGTGAACATTTCCTATTGAAGCTATACATGTTCTCCTGCTACAAATAGTGAATATTCCTTTTATAGAATTCATAAAATATACACATAAAAGTGTATGTTGAGACAATGAACAAATGAGACTTTTCATTTTGAAAGAGAATTTATCTTGCAGAGATTTTTAGCGTGTGCTTTAGTGAGATGATAAATTATGACTTGGTTATAAATTGTTTTATTAACTTAGTGTTACTGGCAGCTTAACTTGTAAGCCTTTTAGTGCCCTTTTAATATTTGAGAAACAAATACAGGTAAAGTCTGTGGTTGGAATAATAATTTCCTGAAATGCATTTCTGAATTAAATCAACCATCATTAATCAAAATGAATAATTTAATTTGTGTGATTGTGGTAGCTTTGATTATTATTTAGCAAATATTTATGCTTCTTGCATACCTCTATGGTATAGATATCGTTATTCAATAGAATATAGTATATTCTATAGTATATTCCCTTTCTTTTTGGTGCTGAGATCAGACCCAGACCTTCAGAGGCTGCATGTAGTTTTTTTTTTTTATCCTTGAGGAAACCTCCAAACTTTACTATAAGAAAAAGATTTTTTACATAGTTGTTGCTCCAATTAGCATGGGATCCTAAAAGTGTCTAGTAATCTAAGTTTCTACCTTAGAACTAAAAGCTGAAGAAATTGTCTTAGCTGACTTGCATACCTGCAAACAAAATAATAACAATAATAATGAAGCTTATTACTGAGCACCAAGACATTTTCGTTATGTAATAAAAACTAACAAGAGTTTGCTAAAACACATTTATTATTTTATTTGTACATCTTTGATTATCTCAAATTGCTTGTCCTTTATTTGAACTAAATAATGGCCATCAATCACATTAAAATTATTTTATATAACTCATAGACTTTATCCTTTGAAGAGTGTATGTTTTTACTGTGTAACAACTTTCTCTTGATTTTTCAGCCAGACTTCATAAAGATTAAAGTTTGTGGGCAGTATTTTATCCAAGAATTTAATATCATTATTCATTTATTTATTATTAAAAGTAATTGTTCTGCAGCTTATCATTATGTCTCTGAACAGTATGGTACAACATTATTTTTTATTAGACGATATTGGCTGAACCAGTGTGGCAAAATGAAAGTGTACTGTAACAATTGTGCTACCACCTAGTCCTTCCCTTCCTTTTTTCCCAAATCTATTTTCTATATGAATTACTCTAATGGCTATTGTTATAATTTTAAATAGTAATATTCTTTTTCTGGATTTATTGCCTTTAGACAGACTCTTTGGAGCTTTCTTTAGATGATATGAAAAATTATTTCCTTTGTTCCTTTTTCTTTTTTGTGCTGTCTTCTAATTTCTGTCATTTTTATCATTTCTCTCACAAGTTGTGATGTTAATTAGAGTTTAATTAGAATCATTATATAACTATAATCAAGACTTTTGTGATTTTTTTATAATAGGCTGAATCTAGAAATTACAAACTAAAAAGCAGCATTTGTAGTAACTATAAAACACGAGACACTGATATCTAAGTTGTGATAGACCACTAGAAAAGACAGTATAATCATATGTGGTTAAAATTATGTTGCTCAAAATTATATGTCTAATATTGTGTCAAATTAGTTCTTTCTTTAAAGAACATACATTACTGAAAATTGTGTCACTTTTTTTTTTCTCATTTTAGAACCCTGGCTTTCTTGTGCAGCTGTGTGTGTGTGTGTGTGTGTGTGTGTGTGTGTGTGTGTGTGTGTGTTATTGCTTTTTCTTTTCTTTATTGATGGGAGAAATTCACATTTCAGAATTCTATTTTTGTTGAAAGAGAACTACTATTTTGTAATTGTGATTCATTCCAGGGACTTCACACTAGGCAGCATCCCCAGACCTTTTCACTTTTTATTTTTGGACAGGATCTTGCTAAGTGTGTATAAGTTGTTCAGGCTGAATTCAAACTTGCCTCAGCCTCCCAGAGTGTTGGGGTTGTAGGTATAGGCCACCATGACCAGCAGGAAGCCACTTTTTAAAAAGCGATTCTTCACAGACCTCTTTTGACTTCTAAAATAATTTGGACTCACAGTTTCTAATCCTACTGAATGACTGTTATCCTATTATTTTCTTATTTTTATATTCTGAATTAATTCCATAGGTTCTCTAAGCACATTTCTAATTCTTTGCTTTAGACTGAGTCTGAAATGTCCCCTATACAGGACCAAGCATTAAAGGATTGGGTCCCACCTTGTGGTACTATAAAGGGGGTACCTTTAGGAGGTAAGGCCTAGTGGGAAGAAATTAGTTCACTGGGTGTGACCTTGAAGGACATATTAGAATCCTGGTCCTTTCTGTCTCTCTTTTTGCTTCTTGGCCACATGAGATGAATGGCCCCACCTCCTTTGCCACAGGCCCCAAAACAATAGATCAAGCAACCATGCATTAAAACCTCTGAAATTGTCATACAAAATAAGCCTTTCCTGCTTATAAGTTGTTTGTCTTAGGTATTTTGTTGCAGTGCTGGAAAGCTGATTAAGAAATTCTTTATGAGATTTCTTTTTTATTTTGTGGCATACACGTTTATGTAGTTTTACAAATACATGTGGGGAAGGTAAGGTTTTTTATTATTATTATTAATATTTTTAGTACTGGAGATCAAACTCAAGACCTTGCACTTGCCAGGCAGGCTCAGTGCCACTGAGCTACATTACCAGCCCAACTTTATGAATTCTTACAGGCGTCCAATCTTTAACTACACTTGGAATTCTACTTTTCAGTTTTAGATTTTTTTTTTTTTCAGGTCTTTCTCTCTTGTTTTCAGAACCCAGAGTTACTGAACCAAATGTGATTTTAACTTATTTGTAGTTCATCTGCTTTAACTTTAATGAAAAGATCAAGCCCTTTCCATTTGAATTCATACTTTTATATATATTCTATTATTGTGTAAATTACATCATTTCTTCCATTATCTTCCATTAATAATACACGGTTTCTCCTCTTTTTCTTCTTTCTTTTTATTTCCTTTCTTCTCTTTCCTTTACTCTCTTGTCTTTCTCTTTCTTTAACAGATGGATGTTGAATCTCCTGGATTAATTTCTCATATTTATAAATATTTTGATCACATTTTAAATATTTTTATTATTAGTTTATTTTCATTCTCTTACTTTTACTTTTCCTATCATTAATTGGTCTTATGCGGTATCTTTTTAATTATTCAGATGCACCTTCTATTTTAAAAAATTTTAACAATGTTTTCCATTTCTAAAAATTTTTTTTGCTCTCCTTTCAAAATTGCTTGATTACATCTTATGATTAAAGGAGTTCCTTGAATCTTAAGGATATTATTAGAATTTTACTAATTAATTTTCCTGAATTAATTCTACTTCCCATAGTGTTAATTGTTCTGTTTGATCATATTGACTTCGCACTGGTGTTTTATATTTACCTCAAGTGTCTTGTTTTCCAGAGTTTTCATTTTTATTAATGAATGTAGAACAAAATTGATTAACATAGGACAGCACTCTGAAAAAAGAAATCGAAGAGGATATAAAAAAATGGAAAGATATCCCCTGCTCCTGGGTAGGAAGAATCAACATAGTGAAAATGGCCATACTACCGAAACTGCTATATACATTCAATGCAATGCCAATTGAAATTCCAACACTATATTTCACAGAACTAGAAAAAAGAATCCAAAAATTCATTTGGAACCACAAGAGACCTAGAAG
>NW_022900945.1:29702425-29740715 GCF_012274545.1 Fukomys damarensis | reverse complement strand
GAGAGAATGAAAAGATGAAAATAAAGTGTTTGTAGATGGGGAGGGGAGGAGGGGGTGAAGGGAGGGCAGAGGTAAGGGGAAAAAAATGAGAATCAAGACTTGCCATGTAAAGGTACATGATCCCAACAATGAATGTAACTGTACTGTATCCCTAAATGTACCAATAAACTCAATAAAAAAAAAATTGATTAACATAGGAAGTTCTATGGGTTTCTTCTATAAAGCCATTAATGGTTAAGAGTGTAGACCATGGAGCTAGATTTTCTGGTTCTGCATTCCTGCTAAGCCACTTAAAACCTGTGGGAGCTTAGTCTGATCACTTCACCATTTCTGTACATTACTCATAATAATTGTACCTACATGTGGAGTTGTTGTAAGAATTAAATGAATTAACATATTTAAAGTACAACAGTGTCTAGCACTTTGCAAGAGCTATGCAAATATTAGCTCTAAGTTGTGGGGCAGATTTATATCCAGTTTTTTTCCTTGCATTTTACAGCTGACTTCTGGCTTTGTATAAACAATCATGGCTTGCGAGTAAGCAAGTTTCACTTTAGGGGAACAAAGGTAGAGAAGTAACAGAATGGAAATGTTCACACAGGAAGGAACAGGCAGGCTTTTCTCTTACAGAATTTTCCTTGGGTGAAGCTATGCAAGGGCTGGGGATGTAGTTCAGTGGACAAACACTTGGTTTGAGGCCCTAGATTCAATTTCAAGCACAGTTTTTAAACATATAAATAAATAACTTCATAGTAGCATTTTAGGTAGCCATGAAGGTCATGAAGAAAATTAAGAATAAAAAATGATATGGACCTGAGATGGAGAAAGAGGCACTATTTTAGGCAGAATCTGAAAAAGACCCTTTATCAAACATGCCACACTCTGGTTGCTGTAGGAGGAATGGAATTTAAAGGGAACAAGAGTAGAAGTAGAGACAAGTGTTAGGAGGCCATTCTACGAGTTTCAGTGAGAGATGATAGAACATTCTTCAGGACCCAGACTGTAAACTTGAGAGCAGGGTCTGCTCCTCTATGTAGAACAATCTGTAATATTATGTGACATTATAGGTGCTTAATAAACATGTGTATAATTAGTGCTTGGATGGACAGAACACTTCATATATTGAGATCTACTCCACCACCCCGTAATGATACTAAGAGGTGGGGCCTTTTGTAGATGGTTAGGACTTGAAAGAATGAATACCCTTTTAAAAGAAGTCTGAAGGAGTTCGTTGGCTCTTTTTACCATGTGAAGATGTAGGGAGAAGGTACCAACTATGAGAAACAGACTCTCATAAGACACTTAAATCTGCTGATAGTTTCTTCTTAAATTTCCTATCCTCTAAAACTGTGGGAAATAAATTCAGTCTCTTAAGCCTTCTAGTTTATGGTAATTATGTTATAGTCACTCGTATGGATTAAGACACAACCTTAGGGCAGCAACAAACTTTGGTGAAAGAATCAAAATTAGTGTTAGGAAGACAGAGATCAAGAGATAGAATATTTTAGATGAGATTCATACCTAGAGTGACTTGATCTGTAGGGCTTTGTTTGCCATGATAATTTTGGATTTTATTTCAATTTATAATGGGAAATAATGGGGTGTATGTGTGTGCCAGGGGTTGAACTATACAAAGCCATAGTTTAATTCATATTTTAAAAGATCACTTGGCTGTATGAAGAATGGACTATACAGTGAATAAAAATAAAAGCAGAGAGTAGAATTAGGAGGCAATAATATAAGTCCTGAGTAGAGATGGATAGTAGCTTGTATTAGTCATGACAGAGGTTATGAGAATCATCTAATTCAGAATTTGTAATATAGAGCTGAAAGAACATGATTCGGGATTATAGTAGAAGATGGGAGAAGAATTGAAGACAATTTCTAGAATTTGCACTGAATATATGTGTGATTGCACATTCAGTGAAATTGGAAAAATTTAGAAAAGATCAGATTTGGATGAAGGAGGATAGAGAAATCCTTTTGCCACTTGAGCTTTTACAGACCTTTTAGATATTGAGGAAGACATGCTAAGTGGACCAATACACTTGAATCAATACATGTTTGGCTGTCACTACTAAAACTTTTTAAAGAAATGAGATTGTCTTATGAGTAGGGTGAGAAAGAGCTGAAATCAACAACAGAGTCTTGAGGTCTTTCCTACATTCAAAGTGACGAAAATGTGCCCTCAGAACTCTGTCTTCTTAAAAGATATTTTACTAATTTTCTTAAAGGTGCATGTGATCTAATCCATGATTTATTTTCACACTATCAATTTTCTTTTTGCAGAAATTTATCAAAATTTCCAGTGTGCAAGTAGTATTCTTAAGCACTTTCAATGTTGATATGGATCCTTTTAACATTCACTACATAAAATTTTGAAGGTAGGATACAAAAATACAGGCTCACAATCTCCCTAATGAACATAGATGCAAAAATCCTCAATAAGATACTGGCAAACAGAATTCAGAAGATAATCAAGAAGATCATACACCCCTTTCAAGTTGGATTTATTCCAGGGATGCAAGGATGGTTCAACATATATAAATCAATAAAAGTAATACACTATATTAACAGAGTCAAGGACAAAAACCATATGATATCTCAATGGATACAGAAAGAGTATTTAACAAAATTCAGCACCCATTCATGATAAAAACCCTACAGAAAATTGGAAGAGATGGTCCTTATCTTAACTTGATAAAGGCGTATGAAAATCCAACAGCCAACATCATATTAAATGGTCAAAAACTGAAAACCTTTATGCTAAAATCAGGAACCAGACAAGGATGTCCGCTGTCATGACTCCTGTTCATATAGTTTTGGAAACATTAGCCACATCAACTAGATAAGAGAAAGAGATAAAATGAATAAAGTTAAGAAAGGAAGAAGTTAAATTGTCACTATTTGCTGATGATATAATACTCTATATTGAAGACCCAAGAAACTCTGACAAAAGACATCTAGACTTACTTGAAAGATTCAGTAGAGTAGCTGGATATGAGGTTAAGACTCAAAAATCAATAGCTTTCTTGTACACAGATAACAGACTCACTGAGAGAAATTAGGGAAACAGTTCCTTTCACAATAACATCCAAACAATGAAATATCTAGGAATAAATCTAATGGAGACAAAAGTCCTCTACACTGAAAATTACAGTGAAAAAAGAGATAGAAGAGTACATAAGAAAACGGAAAGACATCCCTTACTCCTGGGTAGGAAGAATCAACATATGGTCATTTTCATGACCATACTTCCAAAACTGCTATACAGATTCAATACAATCCTGATTGAAATCCTAATGGTATATATCACAGAACTTAAGAAAAAAAATCCCAAAATTCATTTGGAACCAGAAGAGACCTAGAATAGCAAAAACTATTCTAGGCAACAGAAACATGGCAGAAGGTATCACAATTCCCAACTTGAAACTATACTACAAAGACACTATGATGAAAGCAGCATGGTACTGACAAAGAAACAGACCCAAGGATCAGTGGAGCAGATTAGAAGATGCAGAGACAACACCAGACATACTCATCTACCTCATCTTTGGCAAAGGAGCCAACCACCCTCACTGGAGGAAAGATAGGCTCTTTAATAAATGGTGTTGGAAAAACTAGCTTTCAACTTGTCAGAGATTAAAACTAGATCCCTATCTTTCACCATGCACTAAATTAAAATCCAAGTGGATTAAATATCAAAACAGAAACATTAAATTTACTGGAAAGTAAATTAGGTAGAACTCTTGAAGATAGTGGCATAGAAGAAGACTTTATGAATAAATACTCAGCAGCATAAGAACTTGCACAAAGAATCAACAAATTGATCTCATTGTATTAAAAAGTTTTTGCAGTGCAAGAGAAATCACTAACAGAGCTAAGAGGCAAGCTACAATGTAGGAAAAAATTTTTACCAGCTACTCCTCAGACAAAGAACTATTATCTAGACTATATAAAGAACTCAAAAAAAATCAGACCCCCCCCAAATATAAAGACTTGATTTAAAAATGGGCATCTGAAATTTACAGACATTTCTCAGACAAAGAAGTAAAAGCAGTGAATACATATATGAACAAATGTTTAACATCATTCGTCATTCGAGAGATGCAGATGAAAAAACATTGAGATTCTACCTTACCCCTCAAAGAATGGCTGCTAATAAGAAATCAACCAATAACAAATGCAGTTGGGATTGTGGGGAGAAAAGAACCCTTCTCCATTGTTGGTGGGAGTGCAGACTGGTGCAACCACTGTGGAAATCAATATGGAGATACCTCAAAAAACTAGGATTAGAGGTTCCATTTGACCCAGATATCCCTTTGCTGGGTGTCTTTCCAAAAGAATTAAAAGAATCATACCACAGTGATATATGTGTACCCATGTTTATAGGAGCACACTCAGTAACAGCTAAAACTTGGAAACAGCCCAATTGCCCATCAGTTGGACATTGGATAAAGAAGATGTGGTTTTTCTACAAAATGCAGTACTACTCAGACATAAAGAATGACAAACTAGAAACATTTATACTAAATGAATGCACATTGAGACCATACTCTTAAGTGAAATAAATAGGACACATGACTAAATACCGAATAGTTTCTCTGGTGTGAAAAACTGAAAATGTAAATAAGGTTCAAATGGTATAATTGAGAGTGTGAAACAGGAAGAAAATGGCTAAAGGGGAAGTGGGAAGGGGAAAGGAACAAGGGAAAAGAAAAAATCTGAAAAAGGGAAAAAAATGGAATCAAAGACTTTTAAATAGGGAAGTGTGAAGGGGGTGAAGGGAGGGCAATGATATGTGGAAAAAACAAGAACCAAGACATATCATGTAAAGGTACAAGATCCCAATCATAAATGTAACTCTATTGTTTGCTTTAAATGCACCAATAAACTTAATGGGGAAAAATAAATAAAAAGTGAACTTTAAAAGAGAAAAAAAAAGACAAAAATACAGGCTCAGAAACTTTGAGAATTTGTACAATCAAGAATTACTCTAGGATCCTTCACATTTTGTGTAAAAATTAATGTTAGTTTTACATCCTCTGAATTTGCTTGTCATGCTCAACTTCTCAATATTTAGAAGGTTGCTACTTTCATACAAGAGTCATGTTTTCTTATATGCATAAGTGTTAATGAAAGTTTGAAGAAATAATCAGGCAGCTTGGAAATTAATTTAATCAAATCTAATGGTGATAATATTACTCAGGCAATATCTAGCAATACTAAAGAATAAATAGCAACAGTGGACTTATAGTTTTTATAATCCTAAGATTAGACATTTAACTAAAATGAACACATAAAAAGAAATAACTATTAAGAGGATATGTATTATATAATATTTGAAATGACAAATTTCTATTAAGTTGTTTTGTGGGGAACTCTTGATCTTGCTCTTCCCCTTGTACATTTACTATCTTTTTAATCTTCATTGCTTTTTAAGGGAAAAGAAAAAATAACAAAAAAGGAAAAATTGCAAACAAAGTCTTTATAAATAGGGAAAGGTGAAGGGGGTGAAGGGAAGGCAGGGGAATGGGAAAAAATAAGAACCAAGATATATTACATAAAGGTACAAGATCCCAATGATGAATGTAACTGTATTGTTTGCCTTAAATGTATCAATAAACTTAATGGGAAATAATAAACTTCATGGCTTTAAAATATTACTTTTACAAAAAATTGAAAACAGACAAACAAGCCACCACTTGATACATTTGGAAAATCTTATCCTAAGATCTGTCTGTTTAAAGGCATGCTCTCCAAACTGTAGTGCTGTTGGAAGACGGTAGAACCCTTAAGATATGAGGCCTGTTGGAAGGCCTTTAGGTTATTGAGGGTGTGAACTCGGAGGGGATAGTGGTACTCTAACCCCTATCTGTTCTTCTCTCTCCCCCCCCCCGAAGTGGTTGTCTTTTTCCATTCACTTTTGCCAAGATGTACTACCTTGTCACAGTCCCAAAAGCAACAGGGACAATCAGTAATGAACTAAAACCCCCAAAACTGTGAGCCAACATCTTTCTGTCTTTATAAGGTTATTACTTTAGACATTTGTCATAGTAGCGGATAACTAACATATTAATAAATACCAATGCTCTAAAATTATTATTATCTCAGTCTTGGACAAAGTGAGTGATCACCCTGGACTTCTGTTGATTTCTTGAATGAGAGGAACTAAAAAATCACTGCAGCAAAGTGAAGTAAATCTAGTGCAGGTTAAAAGAGCTACGAATAGGAATGGATTAGGACAATGTTTTTTTTTTTTCTGAGCCAGCTACTGTTCTAGGCACCATGGCATCTACTAACTTGCCATGGAGGTTCGGTTTGAATTGTTTCTGTGCGGAACTAGAACTGGAAGTTTTTTCTGACAAGTACAGCAAAACGAAGCAACAGAATCACCAGCCACCCACCTTGCAATCTGGTTCTGGTTTACAGTTCCACTCCTAATTCTTCTAATCAAGTATCTTGGCAGTAATGGGACCATGCTGCAGAAACAGAAGTAGTAATACCCAGAGCAGAGACAAATTTCACAGATTATCTATTATTAGTGAGGTACTTTGAGAATAACAGATGACAGGCAGTATGAGTTTAAATAATTCTGTTATTAGGAGTAACATAAAATATACATGCAAGGAGGATTCAGTAGGAAAAGGAAGTGGATTCTAAGATCAAAAATTCTATGCTTTGGGGGGAAGTTAACATTGTCATTGCTTTCTGGTGCCTATTGGAAGTATTTAAGTGGTTGGACAATTATTTTAGCAATTGACAAGTTATGGGACTCTATACATAATAGGTGGGTGACGGCTTGTTATTGCTCTCAGTTTGCTGAAACAAACAAAAGAAAATTTAGGGTTGTCATTGCAACATTCAGAGTTTCTCCCACCCCTTAACATTGTTGTCTTTTTCTCCATAGACGCTACTCCATCAAGTTTTGCTTTAAATTCAAATTGGTTCTTTATGTAGACAGTGATGAGCCCCACTGTTAGCAGGGTAATGCTTCACCCGTAGTGCCAGGGAGTCATTACAAACACCCACAGCCCACACCAACCGTGGCAGTCATTTCCCTCACTGTCACTGAGTTTGTTATGCATCGCTTTTTGTTCCTAATAGAAAATGACAAAAACTATCATTTAAACAATAGCTAAAAATATAGCAGCTTTGGGTAGTATAAGGAATTGATGTCTCTTTTTGGCAAGTGAAGCTACTATAATTATTTCACATTGCAATATTAGCAAAGAGAACACAGCACAAAAATATCTATGTTGAAAATGTGCCTGGCTGCACAAAGTCAGCTTGGGAATTTTAGTGACACTCTCTATACTTACGTAAGCTCTCTCCCTTTGGTTCCTTGGAGTGTTCTACATACATACATTACTTAAATTGTGCAGTGTCTTCTTGAGGAAAGTATTATGTTAATATCCATTTTTATAGTGAGAAGAATACTTGGAGAAGAAAAGCAACATGTATTATAAAGCAAGTTAGTGATCAAACAAGATTAGAGTTTACAGCTTCTTAGAACATTTATAAGCATTTAAAAATATGAGTTCCCTTGAATTGCATGAGGAAGGAGTTAGCGCTAGGAATCATTTAGAAGTTAATTAATCTGGAATGTTTTTTGATGAGAGATAATTATACTCTTTCAACTTCATAATTCATAAAATTAGGCATCTAGGTCATGGTGCATTGACAATTGGTCTGAAATATAGAGCTAGCTATTTATGACACATTTTAAATTTTGTAGTTTATAATATTTTTCTGAAATGATTCACGAATCTTTAGTAATGTATATATAATGTACACTAAAACCAACATGTTCTCGATTCCAACCTTCATAAACTAGTAAATATGTTTTCATATGAAGTTTTTTTTTTAGAAAATATTCACTAGACCATTAACATTACAAAATAGTTTACATAAAATGCTGCAGCTTTTCATTAAATGTATACAGGGAATCTAAAATCTCCAAGAATTATGTGGAACACCCAGTAGTTGCACCATACTCTAGGTGTTTTATCTCAAATACATAATGGTATTTATTTTAAAATGATTGAAATTTAATGTTACATCTCCCCAACCCCAGTGGAATTTACCCTATTTAGAGAAAATTAGCCCAAAAAGCACATTCATGGAAGGTTGGCATTCTGTGGGGTGGTCTAGTGATACTTGTATTTAAAAGACCTTGATGTTAATAGTAGAATGGCTCTGAGAAGGTAGCCATAAAGTTACTTTGGATTCAGGTAATGGTGAATGGGAAGAGCAAGAGAGGTGCCTGAAGAATTTACCTAAGTGCTACCTTCAGAAGTTTGGCACCCATGTAGACAGCTGGGAAATAAATGGAACCACCATTCAAGCCTGAAATTCTTTGACAAGGAAAAGGATTAATATTTTGGAGAAAAGTAATTTAGATTCACAATAACCAGAAGTAGACCAGAAAACAGAAACAGGCTTTTAAGGTGAAACCCAGCTTATGCACCCCAAAAGTGTTTATTTAGCACTATGTTACTGATAGGAAGTCAAGTGGTAGCAGATGAATGGCAAATAAGACAGACTTTATCATTTGTCTATAGGGCTATAGAAAAGTAAAAAGGCAATTCTAATGCCAGACATATAGCAGGGACTGAGGAAAAAAAAGTCAACTGAATTAATTAACTTAAAATATGCCTATCATACTGTGATAAAACATTAGATACTTCTCATAACATTTCTATTAAACTATTAATTATAAGCAATATGGTAAGCATAAGAACATATTTACAATTGTAAGATCATGATATATATATATGAAAAAAAATTTTTTTGGTTTTTTTGAGACAGGGTATTACTATGTAGTTGAGACTGACCTGGAACTCACTATGTAGCTCAGGCTGATCTTGAACTCACAGCGATCCTCCTGCCTCAGTCTCCCAAGTGCTGGGACTACAGGCATGTGCCACCATGCTCTGCTATTATATGAAAATATTAAAAATACAGATTTTTAAGTGTTGTAGAATTTGTTTCTTTTATTTTAAGAGGTAGAAAGTATTTTAATACCTGTACTTGACTTCCCAACAATAGCTGAAGGATAGACTGGCCAGAAGATATAGTTTTGGTCAATAATAAAGTGAATACTGACTTTTGGAGGAAAAGAGGCCCAGAGGAGAAACCTTGGGAAAAGATGGTGCATGACTCTCCAGCTTTCTTCCAAGATGTGATCAATGAAGGTACACCGGTTATTCTGTACATATGAGAACGAAAGTTACATGCTAGGAATACACAGCAGAAAGACAGAACAAGCCTAGCTATATGGTTATAAAAGAAAAAAAGCTCCTATTTACATAAGCCACTTTGGGAAATGTTTTCTTTTAATTTTAGGTGAATAAATTCTGATGTAGAATCAAACAGGCAATGGGTGGCTGCTGCTCTTCTGCTCAAGAAGCGAGGGAGGGATCCAAGGGCATAGATAGAAGTCAAGCTCTTCCTGGTGAAGCACGTTACTACAGAGAGAAGCCAAGAAATTTGCAACCCAAAAAGCAAATGACCTGGACGTACTAGTTCTTGGAAAGGAAAAGGCTAAGGCTTATTCCTGATGGATAAATATTAATCCAGAAAATGAAAGAAGAATTGAGAATAAACAAGAGATCAGAAAGGTTGCTTAAGATTGAGGAAAAAACTATAGGTGATACTCACATATAAAGAAACAAAGAGGGAGAAAAATCAGGAACACTGTATGAGATGGGATATCAGCGGGTCCCCAGGAGAACTTGCCCTTTCCTTTTTTTTTTTTTTGTACTGGGGATCAAACTCAGGTCCTTGCAGTTGTGAGGCAGGTGGCGGAACCACTGAGCTAAATCCCTGGCCCTTGCTTGCCCTTTCTTTAGCCATTATAAATGAAACATAGCATGTCCTCAAAGTTGGAATTTTTCAACTTACATATGACATCTATCAGGTAATATCTAATTTGTATTGATTTTAAAATGATTAAACTGGTCACAAGAGTCTTACAAAATGGACTGACCCAACAATGCCTGTTCTGTATTTCAGATATCCCTAGCAGTGATGAGAAGAGAAAATTGTCAAGGGTTGTCTTATAGGATTGTCAGGCCATGTATGATATCATTTTCCCTGTGGAGATTTTCCTCTAGAGATTACTAAAGCAAAATAAAACAAAATCATTCAGGCAGGTGAAAGAACCAGGATGGAGTGGTGAGAAGCATAGGGTGATCACTTAGCAGCCACTGTGGGTAATAGAAATAAGACCAGAATACAAAAAGGACTAAGAGAGGCCAGTTTGACCAATATTTTAAATTCAACATTTATAAATTAGAATATGTTAGGAGGTAGTTAATATTTTTCAGTAAATCTTGGCCTTTGAAATACACTGAAATATCTGTCTAAACTGAAATTTCCAGTTTTAAATTTTATATGGTTGGCCATAACTTACTTGAGTTAATAATAATGTGAGAAATAAGGATTCCTTTGTACTAATTCTATAGATAACATGTACGAGGCAAACATCACTTATACCTCATCAGTTAGCCAAGCAAAATAATTGTTTCTTTAGGACTGTCCCTAGGAAAGGGAAAGAAAAGCTTTTAGAGTCAGGCTTTCCACATATCTTTGTTTTCGAATAGGAGGGCTTTTAAAAAAAGAAAAGGAAAAAAAAAGTAATAGGAAATGGCTGAAGGAAAGAATGAAAAGGGAAATAGAAATGAATGTCTAGTATATTTCTGTTGTGGAGAAGGTAAAAAGCTTTTTTCGTTTTCTAAGCATACCTACACTGCAAATGTGAAGGGCATCAAATATTCAAGGTCCTTAAGTTTGGATTGACTCCACAAAGCCTGTCGGGGCCAAGGAGAGATTGCTCAAGCAAAGTGACAGTGTCTGGAAATTGTCCCAGGAGACAAGGTTTGTTTTAGATTCCTTAGGACAAGGCTGAGGTTTTGTTTAGCAGTATTAGGGCTTTCCTATTTTTCTCCTCTGGGAGGGGTACTTGGTATGTGGTAGGCACAAAAAAGACATTAGTTTCACTTCTGTCATATATAAAATAATTCTTATATCCCTTAATGAAAGTGTTCTAAAGCAAGGCTGCTATGTCACTCAATTTCCGAGGGTGCCATTTTGTGTAAAAGGGCAGCCCTGTGAAGAAGAGGCCTTGTGCCCTCATTGCAACAGTGCCCACCTGTAAGTATGTTCTTACACCTGATTCACACACTTAGGTCATCTCCGTTGCTCTCTGTTGGTTCCTTGCTTATCTCTTTGCTTATTCATGTTCTTTTTATTCCCTGTACAATATCTCTTCTATGTTATATATATCTTATTCTATGCTATGTGTATTACCTTATACTATTTAATAATAGATCAATCTTCTGAGTATGATCATGCTTTCCATATTATCAAAGAAAAATATGAAATACTGGATGTTTAGTTATCCAAGGACTCATAGTTAGAAAATGGCAAAATCAGAGTTGAAATCCAAATATGACTCAATAAAAAATGCAAACTCTTTCCTTTATGGAAACTATTTCTCCTTTCAAGATTTCAAAACTCATTGCTAGGGATTCATCTCAGTGGTTCTGCTGCCTGCCTTGCAAGAACAAGGTTCAGAGTTCAATCCCTGGTACCAAAAAAAAAAAAAAAAATCAATTAAAACTCAGATCATGTTCCTTTCAAATAAGCGTGAAGCAGGATTTGGTGTTGCAAAACTTGCATCTGAGTAAAAAGCACAAAGAGTGATGGAATAACTATTAAAACCAACAATATGACTTGCTGAAGGGCTAAGTGTCCTATGAAGGACCTAAGGAGACTTCTTACAAAGAGCTACACCAAAGGCTAATTCTGCTCTAATGGAAGGGACTTTTAAAATTTACTGGTGGTCAGGATTACCCAACCTTAAATGTGAGCCTTGAGTAACTGGTGGCAGTTGTAATGTCCTAAATTACTGTTGATATGATAATGGATCATTAAATTATGGAAATATTTATAGATATGATTTCATGCAGTAGTGAAAATGAATGAACTGCAACTATCTGCAAAAGCATGGATGTATCCTGGAGATAAAACCTTACTTGAAGGAAGTAAGTAATAAACTACATTTTATTTTATAAATAAAAGTATCAATCAGCATATTATGTAAATCTAAAATTTGGGACAAAACAATGGGGAGAAAAATCAATAGAAGCATAAATACAGGTTTCAGAACAGTGGCTACCTTTTGGGGCATGGAGGAATGACGAAGTGTAACCAGGAAGGAGCACACGGGTGGATGTACAGTTATTGGTAATGTTCGTAAATTGAAGGGTCAGTTTGTAAACATTCAATTTATGGTGTCTCATAAATACTTTAGTTCCATATATTCTTATGTATGTATCAAATATTATTACTCAAGAAAAGATGCCGAGACACAAACCTCACTGAATAACTCACCCTTTTTTGGCTACCATGGGCAGTCTTAAGTTACAAATAAATGTTTCTCTTTCTTTCTCCAGGATATTGCCAATCTTGCAGTGCTAAAAGAAAAATTCATTTTGCGCCTCATATTTAATTTGAAAACAATGTCTATGTAAATTCTCAGGGGAGACATTTTCTATGTGTGTGTGTATAGCCTTTCTTATCACACTTCCTTCCTCCAGAAGCAAAATTATTCGACAAATGCCTCAAGCTGCTACAGGGAATCAGAGGAAGAAAACAATTATGGGAAAGAGAGCAATACAATTCTAGTCTTGATCAATCTGATATGCTAATAAGAAGTAAATGTGCAGGTAGAAAGAAATCTCTGTTATCAAATCCATGCTACTTCAGCTTGAAGTACAATCAATACGCTTGAAGTAAAAGTGTATTTGGTCACTAGTGCACATATTCTCCGAAGCTTAGTATTCTGCATAATTAGTGTTTTTCTTAAACTTGTGTACTTGCCTGTAGCAAAATCTGACTCCATCCAGCCTATTGCATGAAAAATCTGTTTCACAATCAATTCAAGTGGCAAATTATTTTTGTTTTGTTCTTGGAATGTCTGCCCAAAAGAAAGGCCAACTATAGTAATGTATTTTCTATGTTGGAATCTCCATTATTTAAGTTGCATATAACTTTTGAGATGATAATGCTTCAGGGATGAGAGAGCACACACTACTTTATATGCTCTGGAAGGTGACAAACAAGCGTTTCCTGGTCTAAGCGACATCATTTCTTCCCTTTATGCCGCTAGCAAGTCTTTAGGATGCCACATATCAAAATACAGCTTTTCTTCATTCATTTTAATGGGTAGAAGGAGTTTGGAATTTTTAGGTTCAGAAACTGATGCAGTCTTACTTTGACCTTTCTCAGCATGCTAAGTGCCCTCCAGTCCTCTGCACTGGAGTGTGGTGAGCAGAGCCGAATTCTCATCAATCTCAAGAAGGAAAGCAATACATCTGATCTACTGAATAGTTTCAGTCCACTAGTTCAGTAATTCAAAATATCTAGTTGCGGTCCATTTCCTGCAATGGAGGCTGCATCAGTGTCTGTAATCTGGTGCATTGAATATTCATCCAAGAGCTGATCCTTGTCTTCCATATATCACAAATACCCAATTTTCTTATGTCATTGCATTAATCTTTAACTTACAAGAAGGTTGTAGACTTTTGGTAAATATTCTTCAAAAAAGTTATCTAGAGAAATTGTGACCCTATTCTCTATTGTAACTTTAGGCTACTTTATTCTTTTTCGCCAGGAGAATTTTTTGAAATCATGAGCCCTGCCAGTTATATATCTAAGATGGCAAGGCAAATTATAAACAAATTGGCACAAATAAAAACAGAAATAATGCTCAGAGAGTACTTCCCATTGCAGAGTTCCCTTGAATTTTGAGAGAAATTTTTAGAGAATAATGGCATAATTTAAACTCTTCAACTCATCCTATGAAATGATGTGAATATAATCTGTCAGAAAAAGGCCAGAACTTTAAATTTCAAGACATTTCAACTATTCCCATAAGAAGGCAATAAATAATTGAAGTATTTTGGAGTAAAAATTGTAATCTTTGTCTTTAATATCATCCAGTGAAACTCAGGGCTCAGTCAAGTTTGCTAACTTTTTTTGGTGTCTTGTCTCTGAGTTTATGTCCAATGGCAGCTTCTGGTAATGCAGTTTCAAATCTTCTTACCCTTCCCTTCTTTCACTTCCAAAACACTTTCCAGGCCCTGATTTTCCCCATAAAATTATTATTTTTTCCTGTTTATATTTTCAGCATCGTTTCATGATGACACCATTATTTGGTATATTACATAGGAATTCAGGTTCTTTACAGATGCATTGTAGTATGGATTTTAATATGTTAAGAGTGTCTAGGGTTCAGCTCCTGTTTTTCAGTGTAGGTATTCACACAGACTTGAAATTGCAGATGAAAGTAAATTCATATTCCAGACATAGCATGTTTTCTGTTTTTTTTCTGGTACTGAGAATCAAACTCATGACCTTGCACTTGCAGGGCAGGAGCAGTGCCACTGAGCTAAATCCCCGGCTCATAGCATACATTTTTAAAAAAACTTATTTTGAAATAGTTTAAGACTCACAAGGAGCTGAAAAACTAGTACAAAAGTTCCTCATGCATCCTTCGCCTAATTTTATCCAGTAACATCTTATATAATACGAAACTATCAGGCCGGGGATTTAGCTCAGAGGTTCGGTGGCCTGCCTTGCAAGCGCAAGGACCAGAGTTCCATCCCCGGTACCAAAAAAAAAAAACAACGACAACAACAAAACGGAACTCTCAGTCCAGAACCTTGTCCGTGGTGTGACATTATCAATTAACAGACTATATTGAGGTTTGACCAGCTTTTGCGTGCACTTTTCCCTCTAGTTTTGTGCATATATGATTCTACGAGGTGCTATCGTATGCGTGATACTTCCTATGTACCAGATTTTTCTGCCACGACAAAAATTTCCCTATTACTAATCTAGTAGTGTCACACTCTCTTCTCCAGTCCTAGCCTGACAACCTCTGATTAGTTCCTCATCATTCTACCTCGAGTGTTATATAAACGGAGCCCAACAGTATATAATCTTTTGAGACTAGTTTCCTTTGCTCAGCATCATGCCTCTTAGATAAATACTGTTGTTTGTTTAATAGCTGCTGAGTAATTCCCACTGAATGAACAATTTATTCACTCAGAGAAGGATATTTGGATTGTTTCTAGTTTTTAGCTATTAGCAAATAAAGCCACTATAAATATTCACATACCAGTTTTTGTGTCACATAAGTTTTCATTTCCCTATGACAAATATCCAAGAGTGTAATTGCTGGATTTTATGGGGAGTGTATGTTTAGCTGTAAAAGAAACTGCCCAACTGTTTCAGAGGAAAGCTGTGCCATTCTCTTTCCAGTAGATGAAAAATCTGTGAGTTCTGCGTTTTTTTTTTCCCCCTAACATAATAACTTTTAAAATTCTTTCAGTGACTGGCATCAATCCATTCACACAAACAGATACTTGGAAATAGGCTCGTCCCTTTCTTTCCCCCCGATTCCAGCCCCTGCCCACGCTTTCTCCTAAGTGTTCCTTCCTGATGACTCTACCACACCACCCTCACTCGTTTTCCTAGTCTCGGGCCTATTTCCTTTGCCCCCACTCTTTAAAAGACAACAACAAAGCTTTACTGAGAGATGATTCATATTCACTTGTTTGAGGTGCCAAAATAGTTTTAGTCTATTCATGGGTAATGTGTAACCAAAGTCAACTTTAGAGCTTTAAAAAAAATCACCTCTATAAGGAGTCCTGTACCTTTTAGGACTCACCCCCTTGTTGTAGCAGCGTCTTCCAACCCAGAGCCTGGTATTATCATTGTTTTTCTCTTCAGTCCTTTTGACAAGTGTGTAATACGAGTTTGTTGTGGATTCAGCTCACATTTCCCCAATGACTAATGATGCTGAATGTCTTTTCATGTCTTTATTGTCTATCTCTATGTCTTCTTTGGTGAATCATTCGTCTTTTGCCCATTTCCTGACTGGATTTTTTGTTTTTTTTGTTGTTGAGTTTAGAGTGTTCCTCATAGACACATGATTGTGAGATTTGCAAATCCTTTTTTCAGCTATTGATTTGTCTTTTTATCCTCTTAACAGGGTTACTCATAGAGCACAAGTTTTACATTTTTGTCAAATCTAATTTAATTGCTTATTTTCCTTTGCTTTCAGCATCATACCTCAACTCCCGGTCTAACTTGAGGTCACAAATATTTTCTCCTCTGTTTCTTCCAAAAGCTTTATAGTTTCTCATTTCATATTTAGATTTATTATATATTTATAGTTAATGGTTTTCAAAAGGCAGTTTAGGTCTGTTTCTTTTCAGTTTTTGCCTATGTATATTCAAATTTTACAAGAATATTTATTGCAAAGACTATCTTTTCTCCATTGAATTACTTTTGTATCTTTGTGAGAAATCAATTGTATACAGTACTTGTATGGTTGCATTTCCAGCTTCTCTGGAGTATTCCTGTGATCTCTGTGTTATTCTTTGATGTCACGTTTTCTTGATTATTATGGACATAATTCTTTATTATTTTTACTTTTTAGGGAAGAACTCAACCTTGTCCTATTATATTTGTATCCATATATAGTTTTGAATTAAGTCCCTGGTAGTATGTAGTATGTATTGTAGCTCTTAGACATTTAGGGCAGTTTATTCTTTTTAAATATTGAATATATATCATTTAATGACAGTATGGTACACACTGAATACATATTAAGTTTTCTTTAATTTCTCCTTCCCTTATATCATTTGCATCAAAAAATTATAGAACCTCTTAGCACTGTGATTAGCAGACCAATCCTTAAAATTTTAAAACATAAGGTCTGACTTGATTTTCTAAAGCAGAATTTTCTGTTTGGGTTCTCAGAATCCACTCAAAAAGCCCAAGTAGATCATCCCATTGAAGAAAGTCAAGATTGGAGTATCCCTCAGAAATCCTTTCATCTGTGAAAAGTAGAGAGTAAGACTCAGGAGACAAGGTATGAAGTTTTCTCAGTCTCTCTCTCTCTCTCTCTCTCTCTCTCTCTCTCTCTCTCTTAATGTTCCAGATAAATTAACCTCAGGACTTATTTTTATTTTCTTCAATAAACTTAATATTAATTATTTATAACTGAATTCAGAAGTACTTATTTATGTGTTCAGGAGTAATGCCATGGTGAATATCACTATAAAACATCCCTTTTATTTAGTCTTGGGACTTTATAATTCTAATGAAGGGTAAAGACTTTTGAGATTATGTTTCCTGGTAAATATAAATTCAAGTGGAAAAGTGCTATAAAAACAATCTAAAAATCAAAAGTAGCAAGAAAATGGTTATATTCTTCCCATACCTTTAGACCACCTGGGTCACAAAATGTCATTCAGTCTGATAGAGAAGAAAGTGGAAAATATTCTAAAATACAATATTTTTATAATTTCAAATAATAACCCTAATTGATGAAACCACATATAAATTGTGGGAAGCCAGCCATGGCCCACTGGCTTTTTGAAAGATAACTTCTTTCTTTATAATCAAGGCATTGACACAATGTGTGATCAGGATGTTCCTAATTAGCATCTGTTAACATTTGTTCCTTTTTAAGGACTGCACGTGTTAAACTTGTTTTTGACCCTGCACGGGAGAAACTCAGACAGCCAAAGATCTGTAGGAGTCAGGTGCTTCCTGTTAAAGATCTGACGTTATCTGTAGGAGTCAGGTGTTGTAACTCCATTTTGTTAAGTTCCTCCACCTATTGTGGGAATCATGATTATTAGTTGCAAGTGTTGTTAATTTGTTTTTCTTGAGCCTGATTTCTCTTTCCCGTGTGAACCCTCGTTCCCGTGGAGCGGGTGTTGAGGTTACTATGGTAATCCTAGCCCATAATAGTTTGGTCTTTTCCTTTAAAAGGCTGATGCTTGCCTGCAATAAACGTCACCTTGATCAGGCTCTTGTCTTGGTGTCCTTCCTTTCCCTTTGCCCCATCTCCACCCTGCTGTTCTTTCAGGCTTGAGACACTGCTGGACAGTGCTCTGTGTCGCCGGCTCGCGACAATAAATGACAAGATAATAACTTTATATTTATTATTTAGGGAGAGGAGAAAGACTTTGTTTAAGTATTTAACATTTAACAAATATTTAAAATTTTGATGTAGGCCTAGGAAACATGTAAGGATTCTTAAACTAATACTTCTGATTAAAGAGTTGAAAAAAAATACAAGTTATATGGATATAAATTTGTGAATAATTTTGTAAATTACAACACAGAACATTTGGAAATATTGGAAAAAATCATATTGCATAGAGATGATTTTTTTCTGCTTTTGTTCCTACATTTTATTGTTTATGAGTACATATTTGCAGTACCTGATTATCACATTTACCATGGGAAATTTGTACATGTACAAAATACATTTTAATTATTTTTTACCTTCCTTGCCCACATCTTTGCGCTCCCTCCAACTCTTGTTCTCCTCCCCGTTTGTAAAAGCTCTATGCCCATTTTTTTCTTCAATTTAATTTTTTATGCCTTCCTTCTCCCATCCCACAGGGTCTTGTTCGCATTTGAAAACACCTCCCTACTTTCTATTATCTTTTATTTTACTCTGTATTTTGGGGTTCCTCATATAAGAGAAACCATGCAATATTTAACCTCGTGTGTCTGGTTTTACAGGACACCAGGTGGGAACCAAGTGGGGAAAAATGACGCGTAATTGGCCTCCTCCGTGAGTACTGAGGAGAAAGAGGGCGTGCATGCGTGCTGACGCTGCAGGAGAAGTAAAACACCTGAGGTGAAGTTGTTTGCCCAGAGAAGTTCTGTGGAGGGTGGAAGACAGACGAATTGCTGTGCCCATGTCTCAGTGAATAAAGCCAAGGTGTGCCAGTTATTTGGGGCTCTGTGTTGAAGGGAGACGTAAGTCCCCTGGTCCCCCAGATTTTTACCTGCTTTGGTGTCTCTTTATTTTTCATCCTCATCACCCCTTGGTCAGGTTTGAGCTTGTAGGTTGATTCCTACAGGTAATTTCACTCAATATTATGTTCTCAAGATGCCTCCATTTAAGTACAAATGCCTCAAGTTTATCCTTCTTTATGGCAGGTTAGTACTCTACTGCATATAAATAACACATTTTATTTATTCATTTGTCTGTTGATGCACATATATAGGCTGTTTCCATGATTTAGCTCTTATAAATTGTGCTGTTACAAACACGGCTAGACATGTAACTCTGTAAAATGATGTCTTTAACTCTTTAGAAAAGATACCTAGAAGAAACTAGCTGAGTCAAATGGAATTTCTGTTTTTAATTTTTGAGGAATCTCCATATTGTTCTCAATAATGATAGTACTAGTTTACATGCCTATCAACAATGTAGAAAGGTTTGTTTTCCCTGACGTCCTACCAGCATATGTCATTATTTGATTTCTTGATGATGACCATTCTTTGTAGAGTAAGGTGGTATCTCAGAGTTGCTTTCTCAAATGGCCAGAGAAGTGGAATGTTTTTTTCATGTATTTATTGACCATCTGTACTTCCTCTTTTCCCTGAAAATATGACTTACCCAGAAAACAAGTTGCAGCAAGGATATCTTTTCTAAAATGATGTTAAAACTTGTATTCCAGATAGGTCTTATTTTCAGGAAAACACAGTTCTGAGAAATGTCTATTGATTTTAGCTGCCCTTTTCTGTTTGTTTGTCTTTGAGACAGGGTTTTTTATGTAGCCCAAGCTGGTCTTGAACTTACCATGTGGCCCAGGCTGGCCTCCTCAAGCCTCTTGCCCCAGCCTCCCAAGTTCTGGGATTATAGGTATGTGCCACCACAACTGGCCAATTGTATAATTTATTTTCCTCTCTCAAAAATCATTACAGAACTCTGGGCATGGTGCCACATGCCTGTAATGCCACCATTCAGGAGGCAGGAGGATCAAGGAGGCCAGCCTGGGTTACATAGTGAACTCAAGACTAGCCTGGGCTATAGAGCAAGACCCTGTTTCAAAAAAAACCAAGAAAAAAATTAACTACTTCATGACAAAAGCTATAGTATTATCTATACATTATAATGTAACCCAAAACAATTTTAAGCCATTTATATTAATAATAGACATTTCTGTGGGTGTTCGATAAGAGTCCTAATGTTTCATGAGGAGTCCATGGGTTTTGAAATAAACTATAGCATCATTACTTACAAATACAATGTTGATGCCACCATTTTAGTTCAGCATTTTACACCTAGGACAGTGTTACAAGCAATCGTATATTTAATAAACGGAATTTGACAATACTTAGAAATAAGGTTTTCTGTGTTCCCGCATACTTAGGAAAAGCTTTAGAGACTGAAGGAAGCTTTCTTGTACTTTACCTCCATTGATCCTCATCGCACTCAGCAGGCAGAACAGGAATTATTATTCTCATGTTAAATTACATGGACTGATGTGATTTCATTTATATCTGTAGGGCTTTTGTGATAAAGTTAGCAAGAAAGGCTTCATTATAGTAACATCAGAGAACAAAAAACTGACTTTGAGGGTATTGAAGTTTCAGAGAGCAATAGGTAGAAAAAGATTAAGGATCTTTTGTTCTCAGATATTGTTTAAATATTGATATACTTATATACAGTTATATAACATTTATGCAATATGTACAAGTAGTTATACAAGGTACAATTTATATTTCTATATTTACAACTATACATTTTATATATGTAATATTTTTAAGAATGTAAAAGTGTCTATTAGTAATAAACTATATTATATTAAATTGATGGACATGCTTATAAGACAACATTATTGAATTAACATTTACTTCAATTTTATAACACATCTTTCCTAGGCATAGGAATTTTAAAAGCATCATCAACTCCACTGACAATTAAAAGCATTAGAGAAATTATGTGAAAATATAATTTTCAATGTTTTCAAAATATATATTCTTTCATGCCATGACTGGATATGCACTGTCATTTGCACTTCCTGTACTTAAATACGTGATTGTGACTGACGCTTACCTTGGGTCTAGAGGGAATTCATGCTAGTTAAGAGAAAGTAAAACATTTTACTTTATAATGTGAATGACCCATAACTCCTAGCTGCCCATGGCTGATATTTAATTTACATAACAGACACTTTGGCATTTTCGTAATATTTTCAGGATGAAATTTCATAAAAAATGGTTAAGTTTCATACTCAGAGCACTTTGTTTGCAGCCTATATCTGCTATTGTCTGAAATGACTATAAAAAATAAACAAAATAAAACCAATTCTTATGATTTATAGTCTGTTAACTATACACAGGAGATATTTTGTAGCAGTGCAGTGAATTTTAAGATAACTAAAGGAGAGTGTTCCGATGTGTATGGAATTGGGCTAAGAAAAGATCTTTATTATAATTCCAGCACTATATTGTATAATTATAAAATATAGCACTAGAAAATTTGATTCCTATTTATTCTCATTAAAAATAATTGATGGGGAGAAATTTTATGTTATAGCTCAGGCGGTGATTTTGGAGAAGTCATGGATTTCAATAATCTTGCAGTCTTTGTTATTGTAGAAAATTAACATTAACCACATGTTTGTTATATTTGTTTTTGGCAGTTTAACCAACTCCCAAGGTGTATTTAACATATTATCTCTATTGTAATGAAGGGTGTGAGTGAAAGGAAAATAAGGAGAGAAAAGGGAATTAATAATTCCTGACTCTTTACCATAAGCAGAGTGCTTTTTACCGTTAACTTGCAATCCACACATTTTTATCATCAATTTTTGCATAGGAATCTGAAGCCTACAGACAAAGTAGAATCATTTCGATCTAGAATGTCCTCCAAAAGCTCCTGTGTTAAAGGCATGGCACTATTGGAAGGTGGAGGAACTTTTAAAAGATGTGCCTAGTGGGAAGTCTTAAATCACTGGGGACCAGGTCCTCAGAGGGGCTTGGGAAACATAGTTCTCTTCACGCTGGCCATGAGGTGAATGGGTTTCTTCTGCTACGTGCTCTTGCCATGATGTGTGCCACACCAAGCATAAAGAAATAGGGCCGATCCACCATGGACTGATATCTCTGAAACTATGAGCCAAGTGACCGTTTTTTGAAATGCTCATTTGCAGTGTTGGTACAGTAATGGGAAGCCATGCAGAGCAGCGTGGCCATATAAACTCTGCAGTCATGTTAAACTCCACAGTTAGAGGGAATCCTAAGCTTAATTTAAGGCTTTCTTTCACCATCTTGAAATTCTAAATGATTTCCATAAGTGGTCCCCCACATTTTTCTTGCATTCGGCCCTGAAAATTGCATAACTAGTCCTGTTAAGCCCTTTTCCTAAATTAAGATTTGAACAGAGGTCCGTCTAAGTCCAAAGCATAAGGCCATAATGAAACATCCACTCTGTTCCCTTAAACCTTCACCACCAAAATGAAAAATTTTAACTCCATATTTAGAAGAAAGGCTGAGAGATTGAGTACAGAGAGAGAGGAATAAGAAAGACCTCTAAAATCTGTGCCCATCTTTTCCTCTTTGGCTTGCAAACCTATGCATCTCTTAATTGAAACAAAAATCCTATGAGTAGGACATACAGTTCAGATTCCATTTTATGAGAAAGTCAGTAGTTTACATTAAATATTTCTATACTCCCTCATTCCCTCAACAACAAATTGAAAAATTCTTCCCAATATTTTATAGTATTTTTCCAGAGAGGAATTCTGGGAAAACCCCCATAATTTTCTTCATCTGTTAGCATTTTATTCCTATCAGGGTGCCCTGCGTATTCAAGAGTCCCGGGGCACCTGTACAGATGGCCCAGACTTTAATGACTTTCTGTTAATACATATGCCCTGTCTACATCTCCTAATTGAAGGTCATCTATAGCTCTCTGGGTAAAAAGGGAAGGACTTGTGCAGCGGTGGATTCTTGACTCTGGTTTTGAACCATGCTTTAAGTCATTTAGGCCACAAGCTACAGACAAATGAAACAAAATACGAGTTGAAGCCTATCCTAATCTCTTCCTCTTCAGAGCCTCAGCAAGAGAGCAGACTAAACAGCATACAGCAGCTCTATATTCCCTCTCTCTCTTTTCTTTCTTCCTTTCTCAATCTTCTCTTCTCTTCCCTTTCTTTCCTTTTTCTTCCTTTCATCCCTTCTTCATTTCTAACTCAAATGTCTATTAAGTTTCAATTATATGCCAGCAACTGAGGTAGAGAATGCAGACAGAAAATGAGAAATAGTCCCTGCTTTGAGACAGAGAGTTAAGCAGCAGTGTGGGTAGAATGTCGTGTGGAAGTATGAAGGACAATGTGATCACAAACATGGTGAATGTTCCTATTAAAACAATACAATAAAAGATATTGCCATGAATCCCCCTCAAAACACATCCTCTCGTTCTGAAAACAGTTACCGTGTCATTCCTGTCACTTTCTGAAGCAGTTCCAGAAGTCTTCTTTCCTAAATTAATGTCTTTATGAGGAGTAGGTATGTCTCTGACAACTGCATAAGGCAGGGTGTTTCAGGTGAAGGAAAGGAATTTTAGAAGCTCTTGGTAGTGAGGAGATTAGTGCAATCCAAAGAAAGATGCAAAGTGTGATCAAGCAGGAGCTGGGGCAGAGGAAAGAAAAAAATTAGGTAAGGCATGGAAAAAACCATTTACCTTTGGTTATGTGATGCCTGTTTACACAGAGGACTGCACAGATTGTCAAATAGCCTATTTGTTACCTAACCACTGAGACTTCAAGTTCTTGGCTACAGACATAAAACAGATCCTGGTTCAGAGATAAAGGGCTTGGCTACCCATAGCACAAAAATTAGAATGAGATTTATGTTTGCATTAGTTATTTTCTGTTGCAACGTCAGATGCTCAGGTAGATGCTACACATGCAGTGCGAACCGTAAGCTCAAGTGACCCGAATCTTTTATATTAGGATGAAAGCAATTGTGCCAGACTTTTGCCCTGGAGGGGGATATTATCTTTATTACACTGGACAGTAAATAAGTCTGCTGTCTGTCCCATAGGGAGATATCTCTTTTAATGACATTTTTGGGGTATAGACATTTTTAAAAAGGTAGTCTGGAACAAAGTCACTGTACACTGTATTGGATAAAATGCCATTATCAGACTTCCTAAAAAATTGAAAAAAAATTCCTAAAGGTAGGAATTATAGCAATTAGCTATTTTTGTTATCTAAGGTTCAAGTTTCTTATGAGAAACTAATACATAATATTCACTCCTTGTGAAAAAATCTTTACTGCTTATTTTCAAATAGCCAAGTACAAATATTCAATATAAGTGTCAGCAAATTATTACATAGATATGGATATATAGAGTGAATTCTGAAAGTAAATAACATCTGGAAGAATGAATACTTTTAAAAAGTACACTCAGAGTATATGTCAGTTAGGTAGTATGTCAAACAGTAACATTCAAATAATTTATGTATTCTCTAAATCACTAATAGTGTGTATTTGGGGGTTGCTTTTTTGAGATAAGAGTATCACTATGTAGAATTTACTTTTTCTTTCGACTGCATGAACTGAGATGTGAGGTTTATGCTTCACCAAATCTTTAGTTCTTAGAACTACACCACTGTTCTTCTTGATTTTTCAGCTTCCCAAGGACAGAGAGCAGGACCTCTCATCCATAATATCATGAGCCAATTCTTTATAATAAGTCACACACACTTGATTCTGTTTTCCTGACCAATACAAGCCTTAAAGTATTTAAATGGTAATGATTTAAAATTGGAAGATGATGCCAATGCAAAACTATTTCCGAAGGCATACTATCAATTAATTCATCATTTCCTTTATAGAATGAATAGAAAATTATTTAAGTAGTTTTGAAGTCGAGCTGAGATATGTTTGAAATTCCTGACTGTTCAAATCTGGGCCCAGACTCCATGTATTCGTTGCATGTTCCATCACATTCTTTATTAGTTTATTAAGGGAGACCATCGATTCACTCAAAGGGGCTATTTCTACTTTAATATAAATAAAATTAGATACAAATAGTTTGAATTTTGTTTGCCATTATATACAATGATATCATAATAACCATTAAAATTCTTTAGAAACTTGAATCCATTTATGGGATTGATGACTTTCTATAACCAGACTTCAAGTGTGTACAAGGAAAGTTAAATAAAAGATGTTTTTCTAAAATTTCTATGTAAAATAAGTGTAGTGTAATGATTCAGTAGGATACAAACACTGCAGGAAGATGGGCATTTCTGGATAATCCTAAGGGAGGTTTACACTCCCTTAGACCTTTACATGATCAAGAAAGTCAACTAAGTAATGAATGAGAATTGCTTAATGTTGCATCTATTTTTTTATTTTTCTGAGAAGCTGTAACTTGGGCCAGATAACTTATTTGATCTCATAAAAGATTGGGGCTGAAATTTATTTCATTTAACAGATTTGTAGGTTATCCAGAAAAAGAGAGAAAAAAGTCACAAGTTCTGCATAGAAATTCAGCCAACGTCTTCAAAACCTTTCCAAATTCCTCCTTTGAACCAGTTCCAAAGGCTTCTGAACCACAGACAAGTAGTATTATTATAAACAGCTACATTATTTAGAAATATTATAGGCTGTCAAACAGGGCTAGGCCCTTGAAGAAGTCAGTGCAGAAAATAAGAGCACATTACAACTGTGGCTGGAGGTGGATGCATTGAAGGCCTGACCTCATGGTAAACATGAAATTACTACACCTACATACTTCCCCAAGGGATGAATAATAATGATTGATATTCTAAACAAGTAACAGTCACCTTGGGTGGGGACCAAGGCTTCTTGACCCACTCCTTCCAGGAAAGATCCTTGTTCTTTCCATGTGCATACACTTGCTACATGACTTTCTTCCACATTGAATCAATATCACCTAAATGACTATACTTTTAAACTCATTGGTTGATCATAGTTTTGCCCCACCTTGTATCCACTCTGTGATTTCATACCCCTTATGATTTTGCTCTATAAAGCTTCCCCTGTAAATGGAGTCCAGGGCAACCCACTTTCTGGGTCCCCTCCTGTCCCTTTCAGGCAGGAGCTCTCTATACCTCAATAAATATTTCCTACTCTTAACCTCTGTTGTTCCTAGGATTCATTCTTCAGCTTTAGAGAACACAAATTCAGTGTATCAGACATAGTAGACCTCTTCTCTCTGTGGGAAACACACCCTGAGATGCCCAGTGGATGCCTGAAACTGGATCACACAAAGGCTTCATATATTGTTTTATTATTATATAGACTACATACATATGATATAATTTTGTTTATAAATTAATCACACAGAGATTCATAACAATAATTAACAGAACAATTATACCATTACAAAAAGTGTCTCAAAATATCTCATTGTATTTATCTTTCTTGTGATGTGAGATGACATGTTGTCTACGTGATGAGATAAAGAGAGGGAAATGGTGGAGGCATTATGACAAACAAAGAGACTATGTAAGGTTTGCTTAAATACAAGCATTGATGTACTGAAACTGTTGATCAGATAACTCTGATTGCCACAAGTGATTGGTGGGTGACAAGTGATTGATGGGTGAGTAAGGTATACAGTGTAGATACTCTGGGACAAGGGATAATTTATATTCTGGATGAGATGGAGCCAGATGGTGTGTGACTTCATCATACTACTTTGAATTTAAACCTTAGAAATTATTTCTGGAATTTGCCATTTAAATATTTTTAGACCATGGATGACCACTGGTAACTGAAATTAAAATGAATTTTAATTGAAACAAAATATACTTTAAATTAATTCTACAATATTTTGAAATAAATACGTTTTAAACTTTTGGATACATGCATGGATAGTAGATTTCTGGTGAGTTATCGAGGAAAATGTCTCGACATTCTGATGTTAACATAATAGAGGGTAAACATACCCTCCTACAAACCATTTGTTTAAACTCTTTTTAGAGACAGAATTCTCCCATAGAGCTGAGTTGTGTACCAATATGACATTTCTTATTGGTTTATGTGTGAATAATATTTTTTAAAATATGGAGGAAAAATTACAAATCTAAAAATACATCAAAAATAACAGTTGCTTAGATCTCTGGGGAAACTGCTGCCTGATAAATTAAAGATGAATCAATGATTAAGGCAAAAGAAGAAACTGTGATAGCAACACAAAACTGTCCTTTCTGATTTAGAGGGGAAAAAAAAATCAAAGGGTTTTTAAAAAATTTGTTTTCTTCTTAAAATTTTTTTATTTTAGAAATTATACATTTAGCAGTTACCAGAAATTATTGGTGTGTTTCACATAGATACTTTAAATGAAACTTCCTTTTTCAAATTAGAAATGCCAGATTGCTTTAATTCTTAGGAATTCAATGTATTTTTCAGACTTCAAAACCTAATCATTGGTGAGATTCTAGGCAAAATATTATGTAATAAAATCACTTGCTTTACAAATTAAGAAATTGAAAATCAATAGCTTATTCTGAGATATCTACTGACTGTAACCATTCAAATTTTATTTTGTTGGAGGAAGCAAAGAGAGTGGGATAAAATCCTTTAACAGAGTAACAGAGGGATTTAGAAGATTAAGTGACAGTCTCTCATGGGTTCCATGGTAACCAAAGGGCTAAGCAAGTTCAGTGAATAGCCAAAACACTTGGGTAGACAGGATGTCAAATCAACCAAGGTTGAATTTGAACACTTTAATTAGTTTTGGCTTGAAATGGAAGCTTTAAGCAAAGTGCCTTGGTGAAATCCTCCATTTGGGAAGGGTATCCTGGCTACTGTGAATCACTTAAAAGCTGAAGTAACCAGAAACTTCCCCTCTCAAGTGCATACTCCTTCCAGTTATGTAGAGTTGTTTTTGCTTCAACTCTATTCTTGGGTAAAGTTTTGGAGGGCAACTTGAATGTCCTTTGCTGGACCAGCTAAGGCAATCCAGCCTGAAGAAATATATTGTGGTCTGAAATTAGAAAACCCGAGATGCAAGTAAAATGGCACTGATATATAAGCAGAATACGACTAAGACTGAGCCATCCCCCTGGGCAGAATAATCTGCACTCTTACAGTTCCATTTCTTCAATCCAATCATCTGCACATTTATCTATTCAACAGTTCCTCTGCGTTCCTACAGTGGAGATGAGCTGGAAGGCAACTATGAGCTGCAGAGGGGGAAGTGTTATTCAGAAGTTGACAATGACTTGAAGAGCTTATTGTGGAAATATAAAGGGCAAAACACTACAGCCCTGTAAGCTAAATGCTTTGGGAGAAGTAAATACAAATTGCTGGAAGAGTATCAAGCTGAGCATGACTCCATATTTGAGAAATCTGGGAAAGAAGAAGGAGAACAGGAAGAAGAGGAAGCTGCCTCAAAGGGGGAGGAGGAGAAACAAGAGGCGGGTTAGGTGGAGGAGGAGGAGGAGGAAGGGAATTTTGGAAATTGAGTTGGAGCTTTTGTTCCAGAGGTGATAAAATTGAAGGGGTCTGCACATATCTACACTGGTCATTCCCTTTTTAGATAGCAAGTATTTTGAGGGCAAAAACTGTCAGTGAAATGTCTTTTTATACCATAAATTCCTAGTCATAGTATTGGATCTAATAGTTACTGTGTTCCACAAATGAGTATATTTTCAATAATTGAAATTTTGATGCTTTAAGTATCTGCCATTTTAACAAATGTGATTATTTTCTTCTTCATTAATAGGATATTGCATTTAAGAGAAATAATAGTTCTTTTCAGTTGGGTCTTAGAGATTAATGACTCTGATTCTGTGTGAGAGACTCTATCAGCCAAAGGCTTTTGTAACACTTTTAACTTGAAATAAATTATGTGAAATTTCAGTTTGTCTTGAATTTTTCTGCATTCCACGGAGATCACGTTCTGTCATCCTTGAACAGCCAGAGCTTTGACAGACCTGTCTTAATGAGGGACAGGTGGAGCAGCCAGTGAGACAGGGTGGTCAGTTCAGTTCTGATGCCTGTGTCTTCACACTCCCATCCCATAGGGAGAAATGATGGTCTCATTTTGCTGAGCTTTTCCAAAATAAGGGCCCTGTCCACCCCACCCAATGTTCATGTGGTATCAATACATCAGAACAGAAGACAGATGTGAAAAACAAGGGAGATATAAATAACACATACTTAGAGGAAGCTTTATCAAAGTTTTCAACAGAGAAATTCACCCATATCATGCAGTTTTTGTCACTGGAAATTAGTTGGTTTAGTACATGATTTCAAACAATGAGTCCACGAGGAGTCATCAGATCAGTGTAATTTGTAGGTAAATGTTTCATGATATTGAATAATGTAACTAAAAATGTACCTCTTGTGTATATACACATTTATTCACACATACACTATATTCAGACACTATATATACATAAATATATATTCATACATCAAATACATACAGCTTTTTGGCATCATAGATTAAAAAAATAAATACAAACAAAACCAATTCTTCTGACAGGGGAAAGACTGCCTGACTTGGCACTGGTCAGCTGTTAGAGATAGTAAATGTCTCAGGCAGAAGCACATCTTCAACACACAAATGAGCCAGTGCAGAGCCTCGGCTCCTCATCTGGCCCATCCATCCCAAGAGGCAATATTCCTCTATCTTAATCATGCGGGGAGGAGAGACTACCTCTAAATGAGAGTCTGCTAAAATTATTCAAACTAGCCAATCTTAAATTGCATGCTTTACCTTCTAATATAGTCTCCTGCCTTAACAGTCTCTGCCTCCTAGCCATACCGGTGTTATTCTCATGCTTTGCGAAGCCTTGTTTCCCTGGGCCTCTCTGTCTCCTCTATGGCTGCACTTGAACGACCTCCTCATAGAAGAATATAGAACACTTGGGAAACAAAGATTAAGCTTGAGAATGCAAAAACGGAGGGTGTATAGCAAGGTTTTAAAATTATTTCTTTTGGAAAGAGAGTTACCATTGCTATTTGACGTGGAAGCAATATATTCTAGTGAAGCTTAAATTCCGTATCAGCAAACATTAGGAGACACTGTTTTGAGTGCTTGGGTTCTCAGTTACTTTTTGCTAAGTTCTTCTGGAAAATTGAGTAGACAGGCAGGTATTCGTAGTATACTGTACCCCAGCGAAAGGCTTCCTCTTGCCCAATCACTTTGACCATCTCTATGTACTTTCTTGGAGGTGGTTATTTTTTCTTTCATTGCATTTCTATCTACCTTGATTTCTTTTATGCTACCTTCATTTAATAAGCAATATGAAAAGTGGAACACATATGAGATTTGAAGTTAGATATCCTTCAGTCTAAATTCTCATTTAGAAAATATTATTTCATGACTTATATGGTCAGATGTGCAGTGATTCCTATACTGGCTCTCTTATATATCAACTATAGATTATAACTGTAGGAAGTTTCCATAATTTTTCTGGAATTTATCATCTGTAAAATGGAAAAACCAATTATAATTCCATGTACTGAGTGTTTGTAAGGTACCACAACTTGTGTTTGCATTATGTCATTCTATCCTCACAGTAACTTTGTAAAGCAGTTACTATTGATGGAGTTCGACATGGCATCTGAGAACATGTATGCTGACACTTGATGAAATAGCAGGAGCAGAGAGGTTAGTTGCACTTTCCCCAAGTCCCTCCTTCCCTGAAGCAGGACACAAAACTGAGAAAAGAATTTGTTTTTTTCCTCTAAAATAGGTCATACAGCCCTCATCCCAGAAGTACCCTCCCTATATTCAGAGGAAGGGAACATTATTACCTCCACAGGAACACTAAGAAGAATCTGAACAAGTAGGACTTGTCAAATTCCTTACAGTTTATTACCATTAGATCATACCCTCTTTATCTAATTATAGTTCTCATAACTGTCCACTTTTCAGGAAAGTTTGCATTAAAATATATGGGTTTCTCTGTTTCTCTGGGCATTCATTTTGGAAGGCTTCTGTGTCATATAAACATTTATATTAAATACTTTTGTGCATTTTTCTCTTGTTAATCTGTCTTTTGTTATAGGGGCCTCAGACATGAACCTCCCAATGGGTAAGAAGAAATTTTTCTTTCTCTTTGTATATGAAAAGCATGAGGTTTATGGAAGTGAAATAAATGTCACCAGGGTTATTCAGGAAATAAGTAGGGTGAGAATCAGAAGATAGGACCAATGTTTTCCAATTCACATATTTTTATGCATTAACCTATTAATGAACAACAGTGGCTTTAATCTTGGAACACTAGAATTACTTCCTACTAAGGCAAACTCATTCAAAATCAGGTTTTCTTTGGAGGTTCTAATTTAACAAATTTGGATGGGTATTAGAAATTACATTTTGCAAGTTTCACTGATGATTCTGATACACATTTAAGATTAATAATACTCCTTTTCTTGAAGGATCTTAAATAACACATGAGATGTTTAATGGGTATGATAATTTGCAATACAGTACTCAGATTTATACTTTCAAAATATTTTTATTGATTGTTCCTCTCAGTTCATGGTATTTACCTGCCTTCAAAAAGAGGACATCATGGTACTAGAATACAAATGACAAAAAATAAGCTTAGTATTCCCAAAGAGGACTTGGTAGGAAGCCATAATTTTAAGAGTTGGACTGTGTCAAAGTGGACATCAAAGACCAAGAATGGAGTGTTTAAAAGGTAGAATTTGCTTTTTAATGCAGAGTTAAGTCCTACTGTACTTAGGAGAATTCAATTCTCTTGCCTTAGGGAGAAGAGTGATGTGATTTGGAAGAAATATTCCAAAGCCTTTGGTTCTGGTAGGAAATGAATAGAAGACAAGATAGGAGAAAGAGAACAATAACCAACTCTTATATTACCACATCCTAGGTACTGCTTTGAACACATTATCTTTTTAAAATTATTTAATCATTTCATGTCTTTAAGGAGGAAGGAGCTAGGCTAAAACCTATTTTACAGGTGGGGAAATTGGAGCACATAGACTTTATGTAACTTTCTCAAGGTTGTATGCTTAGTAAATGGTAGAACCAGTATTAGAACATAGGGTTTATGAAGCAGTCTGTTTCAGTTAATGATTTATTTTCCAAGAAGATGATAAAACAGGGCATACATTTGGGAGACTACAAGCTTTTAAGTTGGAGAAGTACATGGGTACACACATAAACGCATCACACACATTAAAAACTCACCTCATCACCCCTCTTCTCAAGCTAATGGTACAACAGCATTGTAGGGAGGTAGGCAGGTAGGTAAACTGGATGTCTCTCCCATATCTTGCCTCTGCATGGCAGGCACCATCTCCACATGGCTGGTACATGACAAGTAGGTGCTCCAAAGTGGGAGAGCTAGCAATTCCCCTGAAAGAGGTACAAAAGTGCTGAATGAGCCTGTGACAGCAGGAGTTTGAGATGTAGGTAAGGTTTCCAAGTCCCTTCAAGAGCAGAGAAAAATGGCTCAAGGCATATACTCCAGTGCAGGCACAAGTACATGAGGCCTACATGGCAGAAAGGGCAAGTCACACCTAATAGCTGCTGGTCCAGGTGAAGACCAGTTCTGCCATTCTGTATCAGAAATATTGCTGGATCTAAAGAATCCAGAGAATTGCTTCAGATGACTAATACTAAAGTCTAAAAGAGTAGAGGAAGTGGGAGGGGTAAGGAAAAGGTAAAAAAGGAAAAGAAAAAATCCTTAAAAGGAAAAACATGGAAACAATGTCTTTGTAAACAAGGAGAGGTGGAAGGGATGAAGGGAGGGCAGGGGAATGGGGAAAATAAGAACCAAGATACGTCATTTAAAGGTACCAGATCCCAATGATGCATGCAACTGTATTGTATGCCTAAATGTAGCAATAAACTTAATAAAGACTTTTAAAAAAGTTATAATCAGGCTGATGTGACCTCATGGCAATATAGGGATTTAGAATGCAGAGGACAGTAAGTGCATCTGAAGATCTGACCTCACATTGGCTAAGGATGTGAACTTGGGATTTCAAACTTAAGCAATTTTACAATTTTATATTTTATTTGTAAAAAGGGGACAATGAACTTGCAGAATTGAGTACATTAAAGGAATTAACTATGTAAAAGCACTTAACATAGTACCTAACATGGAATAGGCAGAATGTTGGGCTAGATCAAGAGACACGATCTGTGCTAGCATGATCATATCATACCACGCGTGGATTCACCAACTACAGTAGAAGCTCCTTGAAAGCAAACCTAACTTTTTTTTTCAAAAGCTCATGGTACCTAGTGCAATATCTAGCCCTGCTGTATTCAGTAAGTAAATGTTAATTTTTATCTTTCTGCTCTGGAGCTTTGGGGTATCTCTATTATCCCAGATGATCACAAACATAAGGGTATTGGAAAATCTTCTATTTTAACCTATCCGTGATGTTTTTGCCAAAATTCATCTATTGGTTTTGCTGTTTACACTAACCTTGAAAATATCCTATTCATATCCTTCTTTACACAAGTAAACAGACAATTCCATATTCTTATACATTTCTTCTCATAACCTCAACAAAGCATTTTAACCCAAAGATTCATCATCAGTGAAACCTCTATTATATAATAGTGCTAGGCCAGGACCTTTTCAAGCAAGAAAAGGGTTAGTGGGTTTTTTTTTTCTTTCTTAGTTTTTCTTGCTGAGTAAGACATACGACTTTTTTTGTCTCACAGTATCAACTTAGCATTGTCATTCTATGAGCTGACATAATAAGCTTCATTGTACTGGTGTTGAATATGGGATAAATGGAATTTCTGAATCAGGTGAATCTGAGAATCAAGGGGGTGACTGTTATTGTTGATGACATGGCTTTTATAGGTTCTGTGATGCACTCTCACATCTGGTGTTTATTTTAGCCTTTTAAAGTGTGACTGGAGGTTAAATTGTCTTAAAAATGCATAGTAATATAAAAGAGTGATTGAAAGATATCATGATATTTAAATTTTTAAAATTTACTACAGTAAAAGATATTTTGCTAAGAACCATGGAATAGTATTTTCAAAGCAAGAAGGAATTTTTTGAAGGGAACTAATGGCAATTTATCTTTCACTATTGTACATTTGAACATTAACCACATCTGTGTATATATAGTAAATTGTGGAACTCACTAGCTGTGCTCTTTTCCTTTCTCTCCATTCTTTCTCAAACTTCTGGCACCAGAATATTGGACTTTGTCACCAGCTTTTTATTTTACATGACTAGCCATGGCCCTAGTGCTAGACAACTTCTGGTCACAAAATTGAAAAGAGAGATAGATATGGCATGAACAGAACATAGAAATATGCATTGGAGTAATGATAGGTTAGTATAAATGTTCTCCTAAAAACACAGATATTACAATTATAGATACAGTACTGAATTCATTTTCATGAACACTGCATTACAGAATAATTTTATAATAATAGCAGTTAAAGCAAAGCAAAGGAAAATGTTGAATAACCATCACATTTTGATCTTATTATAATAAGTGTTAATAAATTTCCCTATTTAGCTATTGTCTAATGTGTTTTAAATAAATGCTAATTACTTTCTTTCTGGCCAACATTAGCTCTTTGGTTAATCAATCCAAATGATTTCTAGAGAAAAGATATTAAAATTCAGCAATGACAATTTAAGTAAATTAATCTGGTAACATTATAGACAAAGACAGAAGTTCTTTTAATCAGATGATATGAAATAATGAGTAAATGGTCATTTAATTATTAGTTCAAATTTTGCCTGCTAACAATTAAGTGTTTAAAATTCTTTCAAGCAAATGCAGAGTTTGCCCTATTCAGTTCTTGAGACTGCCTCTTTTCCTGAACATTTAATAAAGTAATCTATATAATTAAAATAAATGGAATCTAGTACTTGTGGATGGAGATCTGACTGCAAAAAAGACTTTTCAAAGTGTATTTACTTATAAAAATGTGCAAAAGCCTTTTAAATTCATATAGAAAATGGTTTGACACAATTGTTTAAAACTTTAATACAAAGGGTAGATTCAAGTCTCTTGAAGTTGTCAAAATATGCCAAAAATATTATATCAGCAACTTTCATCCGTGTTAATACTTCACAGAATAAAGAATATTTCTGATGCTTCTGTCAGAAACTTTCCTGAGTCTTGACCTAATTTGTTGGGTTATTTAAGAATTCAAAACTCACTGTTTCTGTCTCTGGCTAGTGTAATTCATCATTAAGCTCTCTACAAGACTAAAGATACATAGCAAAAATAGATGTTACATATCAACATTTAAATGAAAGCAACCTCTATCATGCAGAGTGGAGTATTTTTTAATTTACAGAACTATCGTAGAGAGCCTCTGACCAACTGTTAATGCTTTGCAAGAACAGAAATGGTGCTATTTGCTTTAGATATAAAGTCATTTCTTTTTAAAAATTAGCCTATTTAATGCATGGGAGATTGCCATATTCCTTCATTTAATGTTGCATTCTCTATAATGATTTCTGATTACCAAAATGCATAGTACAAATGCTAATCAGGACCCTTTTCACAACAAGTGCGGGTGCTGAGTGCCTCCCACGAGTTTAATCACAGTGTGTGATTCACACAGTAATGGGTCATAATTGCCCCCCACCAAGTTGTCTTGAGGGTCCTGCTTCATTTTATTACCACTGGACCCTATAAACCACTAAAATCCACCACAGTTGCCTTGCAGGTTGTAACCAATCCCTGCAGGCACAATTATTCCCAAATAAGGATGCGCAAGAAGGGTGAAGGATTGTATTTGTTCTCTCCCCAGTTTTACAGTAGATTAAAAAATGAATAGCAGTATTTATACAATTTTCTATTACCTTTCACTTTTCTCTTACCTTGAGAAACAGGCTGATTGCTATCTCTCCAGGTAATTAAATCTGGTTGGTAGCTTATGTGCGGATACATTAGAAAGCTTTTCATTTCTGTTAGCTTCAGACATCCTGGGGTTTGTTTTCTCTTTGATACCTGGGGAGCTACACATATAAATCACTGTCACTTTAGAGAATAGCAGACTCCCTCATTTGCTTTTTAAAAACAAATCTAGAAGATTCCAAACTTTGCAAACTCATTGCTACAGATGGTTAGGTGCAAACTGGACAGCTGTGCTGCCCAGGGGGATAGTGGTGTCTACTTGACTGGACTGGTTGAGCATAGTTAGAAGATGAGGCTGCCTGGACAGTAATATTCCAATATTTCCTTCCACTTTAAAAAACTATGCGCCATTTCCACAAACACAATAGTTTGTGGAAGCCAAAAGTTCTTTTTAATAAGCACAAAGTTAATTGTATTCCATAAGTAGAGAAATTAGGCCATGGATATTTATTGAGCACTTATTATATGCTAATCATTGTCTGTTGTCCTCTGAAAACATCAATAAGCAGGGGGAAGTCCCTGCTGTCAAAGATCCTCTATAGCAGTGAGGATAGAGATAATACAAACAAGTAACACAATAACTTAATTTAGCTATAAGATATAAATGAAGAAAAGAGTAGATGAAGCTGGGGTGGGGGGAAAATACGAGATTACTAAACTGGAGTGAATGAATTATGCAGACTGAACAAACGACCTTGAGAGGTGAATTCGAAGGCAAGTGCCTACTGAAAAATTTTGCCTCAGACGCACATTATTTCGTTTTATTCTTTTTTTTTCTTTCATTGAGTTTATTGGTACATTTTAGGCATACAGTACAGTTCATTCATCATTGGTATCTTGTAATGTTACATGATATATCTTGGTTCTGGTTTTTCCCCTTTTCGTTTTATTCTTTATAATTGGACAACAGTAAAACTTAACTAGGCTGCCATGTTCTAATTTTTTCTTTTCTCTTCTTTCCCCTTTTCTTGTTATAAAGAACTTTACAGACTGCTGCTCAAAAAGTTGAAAATATGACAAATGGTAATCCAAAGCAAATTCATTTCTAGATACATACCCAAAATAAAAGAAAACAGGTTCTCAAATACACTAATTATAAATTCATGGTTATAGCATCATAACAGCCCTGTATAAAATAAAAGAAAGAAAAACTTTCAGGTATCCATTAATGGATGAATGGAGGGACAAATTGTGACATATATTAGCCCAAAAAGAGAACAAGGTACTGACACATGAAAAATGCTAGGTATAGGAAGTCAGACATAAAAGGTCACATATTATATGTTTCCATTTATGAAATATCCAGAATAGATAAAAACACAGAGGAGAAAAGTGGCTGAATGGCTGAACAGGAAGACAAATGAAGAGTGTGTCTGTTAGCTTCCTGTTGCTGTGACAAAATACGTGTAAGGAGGAAAGGTTTATTTGAGGTCAGAGCTTTAGAGGTTTCAGTTTTTGGTCAGTGGCTCCATTGCTTTTGGGCCTGTGGTGAAGCAGAATAGCATGGTGAGGAGTTCAGGACAGAGCAAAACTGCTCACCTCACAGCCACGAGGAAGCAAAGAGAAGGGAGGGAGCCAGGGTCTCAACTGCTCCCTAAAGGACTCATTGCTAATGACCTAATTTCCTTCTTACCAGGCCCCAGGGCCTAAGTGATTCCACCAACTCCCAAATGTCATCAGCTAGGGACCAAACTTATAACACATGAACCCTGTTGGGGACACTCAAAATTCAAATCATAACAGGGAGTAACTGCTTAAGAGGTATAGGTTTTCCTTTCTGGAATGATAAACGTATTTTGGAACTAGATAGAGGTAATGATTATACAATATTATGAATATGCCAAAGGCTACTAAATTACTTACTTTTGAGTACATTTTGTGTTCTTCCTAAATAATGTACATTTTGAGTACATTTCTCCTTCCTAAATAAAAAGAGAGCATTGCAATGTGTCAACTATGTGATAAGATAAATGTGGCATTATGGAATGTTGTGTCATTCCCTTGTTCATTTACTGGCTCATTCATATATTTTTCATGTACTGCTTATTTGTGTGTCATTTGCTACAAATACACTTATGAGCATTAAAAAATGTTTTTTGTTGTTGTTGTTGTTGTTTGCTTTTGTTTTTGAGACAAGATCCTGCTATATAGTTCAGGCTGGCCTGGAACTCCCTTTGTAGCCCAGGCTGGTCTCAAATTCACAATAATCCTCCTGCCTCAGCCGTCCGAGTGCTGGGATTACAGATGTGCACCACCACACTCAGCCCTTATGTGCATTATTTACATAACACATGTGTCATTTAGATTTAGTTCACATCTTTACACTATCTAGTACAGAACATAGACAAATACAAATATTGTATATGGATCCTCAACATTTAATTTTCCTTTTTCCAGTCTATCTTGAATACATGTTTTGTAATTTAAAAGAATATTTTTCACTGCCATGGAAATATGCAACAGGTAGTTGCTCAGATACCAATATTCAGAGTTGAAGTTCTTAAAATTCAGTACTGACCCTACTATGTTAATAAAGGAAATAGATATTTGGGCCGGGGATTTAGCTCAGCGG
>NW_022900945.1:29662041-29701941 GCF_012274545.1 Fukomys damarensis | reverse complement strand
GACGGGGTCTCACTATGTAGTTGAGACTGACCTGGAACTCATTATTTAGCCCAGGCTGGTCTCAAACTCACAGCGATCCTCCTGCCTCAGCCTCCCGAGTGCTGGGGTTACAGGTGTGCGCCACCACGCCCGGCTGTAATATTCTTGAATAGTGGAGCTCTAGCAAATATTTGCATTCCATACCCTGTGAAGAACCATACAGAAATGCATTTATTATATTTAATCAGTATTTATTAAAATTATTTAACCATAGAAGTTTTATTTTTCACAAAACACCTATTATTTTCTGAAGAACTAGTATTGTATAGGTCACATAGTGTGAAATGCAATAGCACACACCTGTTAATTCCAGCCCTCTAGGAGGCTGAGGAAGGAGGATTGCAATTTCAAGACCAGCCTGAAATTGTGACTTGTGAGATGCTAGCTCAAAAAAAAAAAAAAAGTTTTAGTCCTTGATGTTCTTCAATGAGTTAGCTCTACCCGCCCCCAGCTAAATAATTTCCTTAATAGTGATTTTAGGCTGGAGTGTCCAAATAGTTTGTGAGCTTCATTTCTCTACACAAGACTTAACTACTTCTGAGATTATATCATTAATTATTTTGTGTATTTGCTCTCTCTCCCTCTGTAGCATAAACACTATTAGTATAGGAGTGCCTTGTGTTTTATGTACTGCTGTGTCTCCAATTCTCCAGAAAAATGCCTGCTATCTAACAAGCGATGAAAACCTTTTTGCCGAATGAACAAATGGAGCAGGTGTTAAGCCATACATATTTATTTAGTGGATAAATTTCAAATAAGTGAATATTATGTTTCTTTTCTGCTAAAGGGAGACTGAAACAGGTATGTACTGTAATCAGAAAGGCTTATACCTGTTCCAAAAAGGAAATTTTTAACCATCATTTGTTCTATAACTTGTTTCTTACTGATACTATGATTAAAATAGATAATATTAATATTAGTGTAAGTAACAAGAGAGTATACGCTGACCAAAATATCTTGGTCAGTAAATTCAATAGGATTAGATTTGCTACCTGTCCATTTACTCTATTTTAATTTATGACTAAAGCATTGGAGAGGATATACAAAAACTGATATTTTCTCCAACAAGACATGATAAAAACACACATGGCCAAGTGCCACATGGTCAAATCCAGGACTAATTTTGCATTAAGCAGCTGAGTAAAACATTTTATAACTCATTTTTCTGGGCTGCTTTTTTTGTTACCTGGACTGCTTTTGTTAAAAGAAGGGTTCTGGGGGAGCACAACTTTAAGGTATCATTTACATTCAGTGTACCATGATTCCCACAATTCTGGATCATTATTTTCCCCTTTATAATCATTCTCTCCAGTGGCTTAGTTTTCAATTCACTGCTTTGAATTCCTTCTCTGTGACTACATTTGGAGGTCTCTTAGGAACTCACTTCAATAGGCCATTATCTGGGTTCACTGGGTCCTTGTTGTTACTCTGAGGTCAGCTTTTGCCCACTCATTTGCCATCCATCACCAGTCTCCAGCCCTTCCAAACAAAACCTACTGAACACATCATAAGTTTCTAGGGTCAGGATGGGGTCAAACATCCCCAAAAGCACATTTCCCACCAAGTGGAGTGTGGTGTGCGGACTCTCATCACAGTTCCAAATCAACTGAGTCCTGAAGGGTCCACCAGAAAAATCAGTCACATTGTCATTTCTCTCATTCCGTCACTGGCCGTGAGTTTATAGAGGGATCTGAGAGATGAACACAGATTAAACCAGGCCTCCTTCTCTTCCCTTTCCTTAGCGTCCAAGTCCATCTTCTCTCTCCATAGCAGTCAGTGCTGCTCTGTCTTGTTGGAAGCTGCCCAGGATCCCTACCCCAGGGGTCTCAGTCCTCCATTATCTCTCCACGTTTCTAAGAGAAAGCTTCCAGGACCCGTTCTACTGAGGGTCAGCCACTGAGTCAGGTCTGAGCTTTCTTCACAGCAGCGTATGCTGGGAGAGAAGGGAGGCAGCATGAGGATGGGGAAGCTGCAGGAGAGTCTGATTTGTATCTACATTCTCTTCTTTGTTGTCTTTCAATTGAAAAGGCTCTTGAGACAAAATGACCGCTTTCTGGTGGGTTATGCGGAGCTTCATTCGTCGGTGTTAATGTTAGATTAATGTTACTGTCGAATCAGTACGTCAAGATGAGAACTAGTCTAAATAAATACGAGGAAAAGTTGATGCAATAAATACTCCTTTAAAAGAGTATTTCTTGTTAAATGCCAAAATTACCGCCATTTTGCTAAAACATTAAATGTAAGAACAAATTAATGTTGGATTTCCATAACAGTTTTTCCAGAGTTCTTAAAAACATTATCATAAATTTCCACATATTTTAAAACAATTAAACTCAGTTCTTGGAGATCTCTTGCCAAGGTCACTTGGAGATTATTCCCTGAGCTACTCTGAAATAATAAAAAAAAAATTATAATGTGAATTGTAATTACTTAGAATACAGTAGAATAAAGCCACAGTAAATTCCTTCACAGTTGAACTAAACTGTTTAACACATGGAATGTCTAATTGACAATTCTGTACCAAAGTGTAAATTTGTCAAGGAAGGATACACAACAAGTTTTTCTTTAACATCTCAGTGAGTGCTGTTGTGATTTGGATCTATTACTTCTGAATATTGCATGAAGCTGACAAGCACTTGTCATTTAAAGACCACATGGAGGCATTTAGTTTTCCATTTAGACATAATAACACATTATGCAAATAAGCTTGCAAAGGAAAGCTGGAGGCTGACATGAAATAAACTGTCAAACACAAGTTGCTAATAAATGAACATTTCTTTATAGATTGTCTTAATTTAGGGAGTTGAAAAATACATGTGGCTGTGGTATATCAGGGACCTTCTATAGAGGTACTCAGTCGAGGCTTTAATGTTTGATTTGACAACAGCGTTCTTTCTCTCCAATTATGACAAGAAGTTTTAGTTTAAGGAAAACTCTCAAAACTTAAATTTTCAAAAGAGATTTATAAGTTAATTGTGTTCCCACATTCACATGGTTTAAAAATAGTTCAATGTCGTTTATTCTCATGTCATTTGTTACTCCTCGGTTTTGTGCTGCCTTATAATAGGTCTAATACTGTTTAAAGTTGACCTAGATTATAAGAATTCAGGATTTTTTCACACTTGTATTTTTAACTAGTTTTAGTTTCTCAAAGAACACAACCAAATCTCTCAGAAACCTCCTTAAAAAAGCATATCCTTGAAAGCCTTATTACAAAAGCATATTCCTGAGTTCCAACCAAGACTGATCTAATCAGAATTTCTGAGAGTGAGGCTTATGAATATGTATTTTTGAAAGAGGAAACAAGAAACAGAGGGCAGGGAGGAAAAGGAGATGGAAAAAAAGAATGGAAGAAAAATATAATAAAGATAGAACTTTTGCAAATGAGTAGGGTACTAAGAGTCCAAAGGAGCAGAGTGGGAAGGAGGAGTAGAGGATGGAAAAATGAATGAAAATGTACTGTGTAGATGTACCAATTCCCTACCACAAAAGTAATCATTATAGACTACCAACATTAAAAAGTAGTTCAGTAATTATTATGCTGAATGAAGTCTGAGACATTGGGTGAGATACTCCCTGAAGGTCCATGACAAGTACAATTTCAGACTGGGAAAGCTAAAATTTGTACTTCAAATCAAGTGTGACAGGAAGTTGGGGATTAAGTCATTTAAGGTAGTCTGGCTCCAGCCGCGTTTGCCACTCAGTGAGACTTTGTTCTCCGTTTATCATCATGCGGCAGTGAACCCAATGAAGTAGCACAAGAAGTACAGCCAGGAAAAATTATTTCTGTGTCCTAAGGGCCCCTAGAGGCAGGTGTGGTGGGGGAGAGGATACTAGAAGTGAGAGAATTCAGCTGAGAAAACGAGAAGTGCAAGGGAAAGAGTAGAGACAGTTTAGCCTTCTCCATCTGTAGTTCAGCCCAGAGTCATTTGTTTTTACAGAACATGGAAATCACAACAAAAGTTTTCTTCACTCCACTGTTAAAATAATTGGGAATATATTAGACCAAGGTGGCTCTGGTGCCTAGGGTTCCTACATAAGCAAACTAAAACCCAACTCAGACTTTCCCCTGGAATGATTCAAATAAGACAACTGCTCTTCCTTAACCAAACAAATATACATTTTTTCTTTTTTTCCTCGAATCTGCAATAATCCAGCCTTCTCTTTGCACCTTTTGGTCTAAGGCTCTGTACCACTTCCCACTTGGAGCTGTCTGTTCCGTGAATTCTACTCAAACTCTTCCTGTGTCTACTCAAACTCTGCAAGTTTAATGTACCAAAGTTTGTCTTTTAACCCCTTTCAGAACTGCTTTTGAATCTATAGACCATCTGAACCAAGATCACTTTTCTATACTTTGACTCTGCTCTGCTGTTGGCTCTTTGAGCTGTGAGATCAGATACTGAGGGATTCATTTTTGCATCTTTGAATTTGTCTTTTGAATGAACCTAAATATTTGTCCACTCTTTCAGATGCCTGGAAAAAATACTCCTCTTTCTGAAGTCTGTCATTTAGAACCATCCCAATGTGTTTCTAACATCGAAATGCAGCTGTTACTTAAGAGAATTCTGATCTTGTCTGCCTTAGCACTCTACAAATTCACAAGGATTCTCTCCCTGACCAACTGTTAGTCAGGCTCCGCTGAGTCTTCTCCTCTTAGTAGGCTTGGTCTTTGGTCTACATAGTTAAGTTGTACCAAGAATTCTGCTTAATCAGTTTGTGGAGAATTTCAATTACTCACCTTCAGTGTATGATCAAATTACTCAAACCACACTCTTGATATCTGACCACACTGGGTTATCTGGTTTACCTTCAGCAAGAATAGCGAGAATCCTCCTCCATAGAGTGTCTCCCTTTAGTAATTGTTTATCCACTGAACTTCTCATTCTGGTTACTGACTATAAATCTCTACTAGTCTTTGTTGTCTTCGAAAATTAGAGGATGAAAGTCTTTTGAAATACAATAAGGACAATTTTTGACTTATAAGAGTGTGAATATACTCTGCAAGGTCTTGTTTGAAAGGTTCGTCTTGGGCTGACCTTCTTCTTGGTTCCTTGTTTCAAGTGGGGATTCACTCCATGACTTCATGGCTCAAATGTTTTTCTGACTCTGAGAGCTTCTCTGTTCTTGCTCCCCTGTGGAAACTCCTCACTCCACTAGAACTCTTCCACCTTCTCCACATTTGCTTACTGTATGCTCCACCAACTTGGTCTGATTCCTTTCTTAGTAGCAATATGTTGCCAAGCGTAATTTGGAGCTTCATTCATTTCTTTGAGAAACATGATCTACTCACAGTGGCTCTCAAGGCCTCTTCTCTTCCTCCGTTTTTGCCTTCTTTCTTCCCTTTAGGTGCTTTGTATCCTTTAATATGACCCCTTCATCCTTCTGTATACCCCTGCCAAACTTTTCACTTCCTTCTTCAGCCTCTCAACCTCCTGGAGTCACTTGAACTATAGGTCCTTTGGAAGAGACTAAAGGAATACAGAAGCCTCCAAAAGCAAATATTTGGAGGTGAAAAAAAGAAAAACTGAGGCTAATTTAAAGCAGCCTAGCTATTTTATCCCATCAGAAAGGCTTTGCTAATAGTCAGCCAACTATTCTTATTTTGCAAAGGTCTTCCTTTCAAAATTTAGTCCACGGCCTCCACAATAATACATACAAGGGTAAATGAAACTCTTAAAAATCTATTCTACAGGGGAAAGGTAATAAGGGAAAAGAAAAAGAATATGAGAAAATGAAAAAATGGAAATAAATTGTTTGTAAAATGGGAAGGGGAGGAGGGGGCAAAGGGAGGGCAGGAATAAGGGGAAAAATGAGAACCAAGACCTGTCATGTAAAGGTACAAGATCAATAATGAATAAGGGGAGGAGGGGGCAAAGGGAGGGCAGGAATAAGGGGAAAAATGAGAACCAAGACCTGTCATGTAAAGGTAAGAGATCCCAATAATGAATGTAACTGTACTGTGTACCTAAAATGTACCAATAAACTCAATGAAAAAAAATCTGTTCTACAAAAAAGAGGTAAAAAAGCATTAATTGTCATAGTAAGTCATCTTAATTTTTTCTATCTGTGAAAATAAGTCAGATATAGATTAGAAAATGGAGCAAACATGAGAGCCAACTATTTCATATGAACTGGGAAATTTTGTGTTTACTTGTGTCATATCTAATATTTTGGAGCAGAAGCTCTAGTTCTCCATGTGTACTTGTCACATACACATAGGCAGGAGTTTTCTACCTCCTGATATTATTTCCAAATTAATTTATCAAATCTCTTTACAAATCCTATTTAAATTGACTTAGTGCTAAATAAATGCACATATGCATTAATTATTCCTACAACTTAAAAAATGCAGAGATTAACTGAAATGTTAGTTTCCAACATGAGTAATTCTGCTTCTAACTCAAATGTTTTGCAAGTTCATGTGATTTGAATAAAACTAGCTTGATACTGTTAGATTAATAAAAATTAATATCTTTTTAAATATTAAGAGCATTAAGTATAATATGAAAAGAAATTTTATTTAGCTCTGTTGTATCAAATACATTATTATTGTACTTACTAATTGTTTAATATTTTACTAAGAATAAGATAAGGGTACAACAAAATATGAATATGAATGATGATGTGTACAAAGCATAGTTGAAAAATATGAGCCTGTGTATTAACTATTTCTATTTTGTGATTTTTAATCCTTGCTTAACATGCATGTGCTTTCAAATAACTAGCAGGAAAATAACTTGAAATAATGGTCAGTTCTTTTTAATATCTCCTGAAATTTCTTTGAACAACCCAAGTATAACTGTTATAAATATGTGTAAGTTGATGTAAATGGAATAAGTTTTACCCAGAACTTTCCAACAATAATGGAATAATGGAATAAAATTCCAACAAATTATGTTTTATGATATCTGCCCAAAATATTTTCCAAAATCTTTTTAGAAACTTGGAACCTTTGACCAATACTGAATTAACTTGTAGATATTCATTAATTTCTATGTAAGATAAATTAAAACATTGTCTACTATGCATAAGTTTAAATAAAATACTTCAACTTCATATTTTTCTATTATATAAAGAGGATAAGTATATTTTAGTCTGTTATACACATATTCTTTTTGCCACACTGAAGAATTATATTATGAAGAAGCATATAGCTATAAGAATGGTGAGTTGGCATATATATAACATTTTCTCATCTGTTACAGATTCCTGAAATCTGCCAAACAGTTCACAATTGTCTGCTTTCTGTCTCTGTTAAAAAAGTTACAAATGTTTAATAACTATAATCAATGTATGTAAGTTAAACTATAAAATAACACAAGAAACAAATGTATGAAAAGTATATAAGGTATGCAGAATGGTGTTTTTGTTAAAGGATAAAAAAGTTTGCTGTAATGTAAAATGGCACAAGAAAGGAAAATAGAGGACAAAAACTAAGTCAAAATAAAAAGTTATAAGATGTATGGAAAAGAAATCTCACTTTGTGAGCCTAAATCTGAGAAAGATTGGATAGAACAATTTAGAAGGTTTCTTTTTTATTTTTTTTGCACACAGTTTTCTGGGATTATTTGTAATAAGATACTGTAAAGGGGTTCTTTCCTTTTGATTAATACATGTAAGGAAGAAGCAAAGATTTTGTGTTTTATCTGAATCATTTGTTTTGCTTTTTGTTAATCTTTATCATGTTTAACATTAGGAGAAACTTGGCTCAGTGGTTGCACTGCCTGCCTTGCAAGCACCAGGGCCCGAGTTCAATACCCAGTACCACCACCAAAATAAGAAAATAGTATTAGGAGAACCAATTCTTCTCATTTTCAAAAGAACTAAGATTTTTTTTATAGCCATGTTATACCCTAAAGGTGTTTTTGAAATTCTTAATTGTCACTTTTGTTAAATAGGTAGCTAGATAATGTTTTAGGTAACTCAGGATCTTATGTAGTCAAATATTCAAACTTTTTGACATTTTTTCTATATTGTCTTCTTTAAGTCAAATCCTATGTAAATTTTTTATTTCAAAATGATTTTCGAATTTCTGTCACTAGGACCCTGAAAAATTTCAAAGTATTTGCTCTTTCACTTTATAGAAAGACAAACCTTAAAAAATAGTTATTGCGTTCTTGATTTATTAAGTTGCACAGGAAGCATTATCAAAGAAGAGTTATTTGCCCTTCCCTAAATTACATTTTTATAGGTAAATATCATTAATACAAATATTTAAGGAATAACATAGTTCCTAGGAACAAAATCTGTTATAATATTATTAGTCATAATTCCAGTTATTATTTTTAAGTATTACATGAGCCAGAAAGAACTCAATTTCCTTGTCAGATGAGCACTCGTTAGATTTTTACCATGGTACTATCTGTTTATGACCATTGACAGTTATTGCTTCACTCTGATGTGTTCCTGAAAATATTTGTAATCAGCTACAGGTCAGAGAGTGCTGACTTCAACTGACTATCTAGACCCATGGAAAAGCGTGCCACAGAACTGAGACCCGACTGCCAGGATCTAGCTAGATATCCTATCTAGAGACCCTCATCCATATCCTGCTCCAGGATATGATTAGGACTGGGGCACTGCTCTTTGCTATTCCCAAACACATTGAGGAGAGCTGTCTGATTGCCATGATTGCCCATATTTTGCCACTTCAAGCTGCTTCCCGCCCAAAGCTTGATATCTTCTAGACTGCCTACTCAGACTCACAAAGTCAGTTTCTGTAGTCCTGTTCCAAACACCGAACTTTCTCCTTTTGTTTGTATAAAAATTCCCCTACGTTAAGTGCCTAATTGCTTGAATTATCCAACAAATATCCTCTATCTTCAAGTCCCATAGATGGTTCTGCAGTTTCTTAATGAACAAAGAATGAAAGAATGAGAATTGAATTATATTGTTCAGAAGTAAAAGGAATGTCCCCTCCTCCTTTGAACAAGGGTACAAACAGGTTCCCTTGAGACTTTTTCTCTACAAAGCCTTCTCAATTTTGGGCTGTCTTCACTGAGTTTCCATAATCCAGTTGTAGCAAGAATCCCGCTAAGTCAGTTGAGGGTGAACATCCACTTTGGGTATTTGATCAAATTCTCACTCCCACCCTCGATATCTGACTACCCTGGCTTGCTTTCAGCAGGAATCCTGTTAAGTTGATTAAGCAAGAATCCCCTTATTTGATATCTCCTCTTAGTAATTTTCTGCCTACTTGGGTGGAGTTTCGCCCAATACTGAGAGGTCTCTCCTAAATTGTGATAATTTTACCACCTATTGTAATAGCCTTGAATATTGATTGTTTTACCAAGGGGCAGAATTTTTCCTTAATATATATTTATATATATTCCAAATTCCTTTAAATAATGAAGATTAGGAAATATTTAACCCAATATTTTGGTTTAAAACGAATAAAATGAGACCTGGAAAGGCAAAGTGACTTATTTAAGGATATTTTCCTCTTGTTGCAATGTAAGCCAAATTCTCTTTGTATGAAAGTGAATCAACTCAGAAAACCTGCTAAATTTCACAGATTCACATGCTGTATTTTAAAGCCATGAATGTTCAGGTCATGCTGTTCTTTCTGTTTAATAGGTTGGAGAAAAAGTAGTCATTTATCAAACTTATGAAGCTTAAAATAAATAGGGAGAATTTTCAAAGAAGGTTTAGACATCTTCAGTATATAACATAGTATCCTAAAGCCAGAATTCTTCTATTAAAAAATTCTCTCTACTCCATCCCCTTTGATTGTATTGTCCTTTAGTGGAATTTGCCCAATAAAAGGCCTGAAGAGTAAGTACATGGCAAGCAATTGTGATTATTCTTCCTTTGCCCTGGCCAAAAGCTTATTAGATTATATTGATTTACCAGCTTTTTACTCACAGAAATAGCCTAATTAAATGCTTAGTAGTGCCTTTGAGGATGAGTTCAGCTCAATAGTTATTTTGGACTCTAATTTTAGAAGTTCTCCCTTCTATGATTATAACTTTGGTAATGAGAATTAAATGTTGATGTCTTAAATTGGCTTCTTTTCCATTCTTTAACATATTATTTCCTGGAGTAAAAATGTTGTTGGAAGTCCAAGTTTAAATTGAGCCCAATCACAGAGTATTTTTACCCGGAGCAGAAAGATTATTCTTTTGTATATGACAGTTCTAGCTTTCCTTCTTTCCTTAAAAAGTTATGTGGGGAAAATTTCAAAGTTATTTTCTTTTCAGTTTTGAATGATTTCCTGCATTCAGGATACTTCTCCTTTTTTGGGTTGGGGGATGGAGCTATAAGATTCTTTTTTCAATAGAAATTTTACCTTTATAGAAGAAATAGACAATTTTAAAGACTTTTTATTTTGTTCTAAAGCCACATGATCTAACTCCTGGGGATAACCTTAGCTCTTTGAAAGGCAGGCTCTTAGAGTAGCTATTAGGAAGAAGTAGAATATATAGTTTTGGAGTAGCTATGACTTTTTTTCTACCTTTTCAAGAATAAGACTCATTCTTTTGGTAAGGGTTGGCTAGTCTAAATGGCACAATCCATTTTCAATCTATGATAGTCTGAACTTCCATTTTCTCGTGCATAGATTAATCCAGAGTAACTGTGAAATTGTTTTAAAAGTAGACTAAACATCTTAAATACCTAACTTGCATATTTAAAAAAAGTTTTTATAGCTCTTTGTTTCATAATTGCTCTTAGCTTTAAGTTGTCCACTTGGGGAGATCTTTTTAGGACTAGTCTTTATACATCTGCTTTCTTTCTGAAAGGCCTGTTGATTATTTCTTAAAATCTATTTGGAGGTGATTGTGAGAAATATAACTGCACTTGTGCAACTAAAAAACAACAACATTTTTTTAATTTCACTCCTTTATTTTTTGGTGCTGGTGAAATTAAATATATCATCAATACTCCAGGGCATGTGAAAACAAATTTGCTTTTGGGAAACTTGATGGTTATCTGATAGGCTGAAGATTTGCCATGATTCACAGCACTGAAGGAGACCCTTGTCTGATGGTCTCACAGACATTTACACATTTTGTAATGCTGCCTTCACTTCCAGTTCAAAGCAAGCACTATCTCTTGGGTTTTCATTGAGCTTCTATTGCTGCTTCTCATTTGTTTTGAGATAACAGTTCACTTCAAACCAGATAATCTTTTGATCAGAAAAAAGCAAAGCTAGTTCCTTTCTTTCATAAAACAACCTTTTCTTTGAAGACACAGTTCAGTAAATCTAATATATTTTGAGGCAGTATGACTTGTCATTGGTTGGGTGCTATGATAAAATATGGCGAGAGACTTCCTGAGATACTTTTGGTACAAGATTTCTTCTGCTACATTTAGAAAAGCCATCTATACATATGCTAAACTGGTAATATTAACCTTCACACATTTCAGTTACATCAGTGGTATTTTAGCAAAATATGTATGTGAGACAGAAGAGAAAGCAAAACAAAAACTAATGTAGTCAATTTGTTGTTCAAATGTTAAAGGAGATTTAAACATGAACTGAAAATGTTGTTTACTAAGCAGTAGGTATAGAGAAATTCATGTTGGATGAATTAGAAATTTAAAAAATAGCAAGCATGGCTTTAAAAGTGCAACTTAAAACCATGTTTCTAAGAATACGATTCAGATAGTGGTGGCTGTCGAATAATCTCTGAGGGCTATGGTTTAAGGATTTTATTCTGAGGTGTTACTACTATTTGTGAATGAATGATTCTTTCCTCTAACAAGTAAAGCAAATTAAAAACAACTCCAGGTCTGATCTGAAAAATAAACACGAAAATAAAACTAATTGTTTACCTTCTACACTAGAGATCTAAAAACGAAGTTCATTTAAAAACTTGCTTTGACAGTCATCATTTTTGGTTTCTTTCTGAATAACCCTGCAAATGTTAATGTCTTCACATACATTTGTAGTATAACAGCAAATTTTTGGCAAGACATTTTGAGATTAACCTCAAATTCCTGAACATGACTGGTAAATGATTTAAGTACATACTAACTACAAATGTCATTAAACTCTTTTTTTTTTGGTACCGTGGATCGAACTTGGGTCCTTGTGCTTGCGAGGCAGGCCACCGAACCGCTGAGCTAAATCCCCGGGCCCCAAATGTCATTAAATTCTAAGTTTACATTTATACAAATGCTTTGTGGACTACAGGCTGATAAAAATGAAAATAGCAGCTAATATTTAGTTAGGATTTCAGTTAGTGGAATGATTTTTCATTCGCCACAGGATAAGATTCTAATAAGATTCCTATAAAATAGGTAGGGCAGCATATGTAATCTCCATTGTGAAGAGACGATAAATAAGAGGTAGGATTTATGGATGTCAACATAACATATTTAAACATTTTGTATATATTCATATATTAACTTATTAACTTCCCTATATTTCTAGGAAAGATCTATTATTGTTGTACCTTTTTGCAAATGAAAAAACTTAATACACAGAGAGATTAAACGTCTACCCAATCTTGCATAGCTAGAAGTAGAAGAGTGGAGATTTAAATTGAAGAACACTTACTGCCCCATTTCACAGACGAGAACTGAGGCTTAGAGAGGCTTGATCACCAAGGTCCTGAGGCTTACCAAGTTCAAAAGCCAGGTAAAGAATAATGCAGAGATTCAAACAAGACCTGTCTGGCACTAAAATCTTAGCTTTTAACCTTATTACAATGTTTACTTTACACACTGATTTTTTGCTGCATGATTTGATGCCGGGACACTTAAGCGTATGTACTGCTCACTTTTGGACACTATACGCAAAAGGTATATTGAGGTCCTTCTCCTACTGTATAATGTTTATGAACACTGGTTCCTAGCTTGAACATGTGTAGATAAATAACTTTTACTGGAAATATTGGAAAAAGCTGGGTAAGTACAATGCATAGAGATATAATGCATAGAGCAATGTATTAACATCACTTAGGAAGCATTTTCAAAATACCTCAGTGAAAGCTGATGAACAGATCTGCCATATCAAATTAGGTATAGGGATACGTGGGGTGGTTGGGGCTCTGAGAAGGAAGGCACTCATGCCTACATAATTTCAGAAAGGTTCCTCAGCTTTGCTTGCTCTATTCCCTAACTATTTAACTGTAAGAGGCTGTCTTACATCTTGGAGACCTTTCATAGTGTAGACGTCACCTGGCAGTTACAAAGCAGAGTGATATAGCTCCCCGCCGCCCCCGCCTGGACAATACATGTGGTCACTGATTTGAGAACCGCTTTTTCATGATATCTAATGCCTATGGAATTTTTTTCCTTACTATGATCAGGATAAAGATAAATCACTCCCTTTATGCTTGTCTATATTCAAGCAGTCTAATTTGAATCCATTATTCCTATATGCTGAATTTTCTCAAAACAAACTTAATAGTCCAATAAAATAGCTATCTGTTCTTAGAGTGGCTCATATGTAAATGTGGAAAGTAAATTTTAATGTTGGTGATTTGAAAAAGTTAAACCAAGTAAAGGCAAATGTGAAACTCTGTAGAAGAGATATTTTTCTGATGGAATACTGACTAATAATATTTATGCATATTCTATGTCTGTGGCTTTTTGATCTACTTTTAAGATTTCTGACAATCTTATTGCCTACTAATAGTTAAGGACACAAGTTTCGAGTCAGACATACATTGGTTAAAATCCAGGCCCTGCCACTTTGGCTGTGGACAATTTTTTTTTCCATATCGAACCCAAAGCCTTTGCACTGAGCTGCATTCCAAGTCCTTTTAAAGTTTTTTGTTTGTTTTGTTTTGTCTTTGAGGCAGAGTCTTGCTAGTTTGCTAAACTGCTGGGATTACAGTTGTGTGCCCCTGTCCCTGGCTAAACAAAATAGTTTTGAACTTTGGTTTTCCTCACAGAAAAATGGGGCTAGAAGTACAAATCTCCAAAGATTATTGAAAAGATTGAAGATTTTACGTGTATATACACAAGTACACATTATATGTGCTATGTATATAACTCACAGATATACATAATCTCTAGACTAGCATCTGAAATACAGTAGTTAATTCAGTGAATGATAGCTATCATGTTTGAAATACTATGAGAAAATGTGATCCATATATGTCTTTCTATCCTAAACTAATATCTTATCCAAAACAATACCAATAAACTCAATAAAATTAAAAAAAGAAACAATAACGTATATTTGGCATAACTTACATTGTAGGCCACTGATGATTGATCACCATTTATATATGTTATTCTTGAGTTAGCATCATGTTAATCTATTCATGTTTCTCATTTTGTAAAACTGTACATGATGAAGTATAATGAAATATCACCCCCATCCCTTTTTTACATGAGTCCAGGGCCTTCACACTAACTTACATTCCCAGTCCTTTTTAAAAAATTTTTGAGACAGGGTATGGTGGTACATGCCTGTAAATCACAGCACTTTGGGAGATGGAAAGGAATCACAAATTGAAGTCTAGCCTGAGCAACCTTGCTTTTCTTTTCTTTTTATGGGGTGGGGCTGGGAATTGAACTCAGGACTTAGTGCTTGTGAGGCAGGTGCTGGCATCACTGAGCTAAATCCCTGGCCCAGTCTTGCTTTTCTTAAACTGATGCTGCCATTATGGAAAACTCAGCACTAAGTGAACAGTTGAGAGGATGAGTTTCCATTCCTGCCTTTAGTTTTGAAAAGCCAAGGTGGCTTTTATTTTCTTTAGCAGTCACGTTTTAGAAGTTCTCAAAGTTTGTTTCCCAATAAAGTGAAACGAAGTGAGTTTTGATAACTCTAAAAAGTAAAAAAGAAAAATTTGAGAGAGATTTTGTAGAGGCAAGAAGGTAAATTATAGGAATATCATTGGTTTTTTAGCTAAATTACTAATTTTGCACAATTTTATGTTGTGAATAAGAAGTTAAAGTGATATTAAACATTTATTTAAGGCCAAACGAGATTTCACTGCTTTTGAATAATGAATAGACATAGAAGGATGTTCATTCCTGTAATTTCCAGTGGAAGTTTAAATGGGCTTATTTTGTGTCAAGATAACTTTTAAGGTTTAAGTTTATAATCAATGTTTTCTAACCAACATTTTAATTCCCCTTTTTGTAGTTTCTAAAACAGCATTATCGCTAAGATTTCTAATAACTCAAGAAAATAAATCTTAGTTTGTTACATACACTGCCTAACATTTTAGCATCACAGTAGACTTCAGGAATAAGGTTTAGTAATTTTAAAACTCAGTGCCTTGACATAGAAAACCACTGGCATTATTAACTTTGAAATCAATGAAGACACTAGAAGAATGTTTTATCAAAAGAGTTAATGGCTGTTTTCTTTAACCTATGGTTGGAATAATTAAATAGCGTGGCCTTTTCATCTGACACTAGAATAAAATGAAGAGTCTGAATTTTTATATCTGTGTTCTGTAGAGAATATCTTTTAGGTCTCAATTTTATTCTTATTTTCTTAAATAGATAGTCTTCAAGGCAGGATTGATATGATTCTTATAATTTAACATTTATTTTGTAGCAGTAATAGATTCAACTATACACTGACTATAAGAATAAGGATAATCCTTTTCCCAGGGGGTGTAGTATAAAAACAAGGCAAATCCAACCTCAATCTTAAGAGATAATTATCCACGACCTCAGGCAAAGTTAGAATACTACACAGGTGCTCTGCTCCTTCAAGAGGCATCTTGGTAAACACAAATGCAGGCTAGAGGGCCCACACACTGGCACGCTCATCAAGAATGCCGGTGAAACAACACCCAAAGCTGAGTTAAAAGGCACGGTTGACTTGAGCACAAACAGAAATGTGTGGACTTGTGGATGTTACTGCTCCTTCTATGAAGCTTTTACTCAGTAATATGATGATTTAAAGGCACATGTGATTCCTCTAACATTGCTATGGTTTCAGCCACCCAGCTATTTTGCTCCTTTGTGATTTTGAATGAATTATTGATAAGAAATACTTCAAAGGTGTGCAAAAATTCTTTTACATTTAGTGTTTATAAAACAATGATGTTGATGAAGGAAAAAAGAAAAGCACTGTCAATATTTCTCTGAGACTAAACTATAACAAAGTGCCTTTAGGATTCATTTTAATGAGAAAGACTAGTGTGGCCCATGGAAATCTCGGAATAGGCAACACACACTAGCAAATTAATTATCGCTTAGCAGCTAAGCAAATGGATGAGGCTTATGGTGGCACAGAAAATAAATATTATTTTAATCAGCAATACCGGCTTTTCCTCAAAGGTAACATCAAACTTTAAATGTATAAGTCACATATATTTAGAAAGTGATTTCAAAACAACAGGCTTGCTTGGCTTTTCCAGCTACTATTTTTAGGTTAGTGTTTGCAAGAGATTTTCTCGAAGTAAGGCACAACTGATCCCTTAGACTTGTCCACGGTCAGAGAACAGGGTTATCATTACCGACAGCATTTTATCTAAGCCTGGCTCTGATCTGTGCTGGAGGAGACATTGACTTTCATGATGGTTTTATGGATCAGTGGTTCAGGTGGTTCTCCAGATAGCTCTGCTGGGTTCCTGGGCCCCGTTTGCAAGTCAAAGCTGCATCTCCTCCCCTAGGTGGAATTTCTCAGTTCAAGGATTCACTTCTTAGCTGCCTCCAGCTCCTGCAGTTGGCTGGCAGCTGACAGGGGCAGCTCTGTCAATGCAACCAGAGTCTTCAAAGCGGCAGGTGATAAGAGACGCTGGGATTTTAACAGCATAATGAATTAATTCACAAACTCACTGAGCACAAATGATAACTTCGGTACAATTTCCAGTTGCAATTAGGAGGGGACTGCATTGTTTTACAGGATAAAGGTATTAGTCCTGATTCTTGTAATGTAATGTGTAGCATGCTGGTATCTTTGAGGAGAAGCCAGTTTCTGGATGTGTGAATTTGCCCGTGACCAACTCCTGAAATGGATGCAAATTAAAATGAGTGATTTCTGTGATAGTGAAGCGTATTGTAGCATAGCCTCTATCCTCAAATACCTAAGGGGTAGCTGGCAGAGTCTCAGAATTTCATTTTAACTGAACTCTTATCCAAAAGCAACATAACCAACCCTTGTCCAAATGTATCCCAAACTTTTATTATATTTTGAGCTCATCGAGGCCGAACAAGCAATCTTCGTTTTGTACCTCAACTTTGTGACTACTTCAGTGACTGACTTCAAAACCAACAAATTCATGACAACTTGTAATTTCTGAGTTCATTATGGAAAGAGAGTCATTCATCATACCACATATTATTTCTGGTGTTTCCCTTAAAAGGGTTTCTAGTAGAAGAAATATTATTTTATATCTCAGAGACAAGTTTCAGAAAAACAAGTCCTACTTTTTTCAGGGTTTGATTGGCATTATCAACGGTATTTTCAAAAGAAAATTGTGAGTTCACATGTTAATAAATGACCACATGGGCTAATGTCTTTTAAAAAATTGTTTGCTATTATTTTTCTCTTTCAGATTGTTAAACTAAAAGTAATCGATAAAATCTATTGTTATACGTAGAATGCTGATAAATACTAGTCATACATAGCTAATTAAAATACTACTTGATGATAATAGAGGTGATACATATAATAATAAACTACTCTTTCAGATGACTGACTTACACTGAAATGATACATTCATTCGATACAATGAATATTCAATGTAATTTAATAAATATTCATTGGACACCTGTGCTAGGCCCTAGGGATATTAAGATGAGAAAGATTCAGTATTGGTTACTTAATGTGTTTTGTTCTGAAATATTCAGTCCCTTTTCTATATAAGAGCATTTTACTTTCCCACCTATGGTCATGTAACTTCTAGTGTATCCTGTGGAAGAGGAATATACTTCTCTATTCTGGGCCATGGGACTGACTTTAGTCATCGGCTCACAAGGGGACATGACTCATGCTTCATCTAAGGCCAAGGTTTAAGAGGCATTGAATGTTTTTGTCAGTATCCTCACTTTTTTTGCTGTGCTATGAGAATGGTGTATCTAAAGGAGGAGCTACTGCTAATGTGAAACATAACCTTCACTCTACTCTGAGTCCTGCAAATGGAAGATCTAACTAAGCCCCAGCAGCTGACTACAGCTGCCAGTGTGTTACATGTTCATTATTTTAAGACACTTGAATTTAAGAAGTTGCTTTTTCATCACGGTGAATCTAACTAAGACATTTTGCATGATGTTGGACCATAGGACGTTAATCTTAAGACATTAACAATTCTCATATGCTGCTTAGAAATGTATGACCAAAAAGAAGGAACTAGCTCTAGTCCAAGAATCCTGCAAGCTAAAGTTATATAATGGTTTTGAGGTAGACTATGGAGCTGATTATATCTGGGTTTTTCTGGTGAGATTTGGATACTTAAAAATTTTAGAGAAGTAATTGTGTGACTATATCTATTGAGTGTTTGGGTCATCAAAATGAATAACTGCCATAATTGATTCTTTTTTTTTCTTTTTATTGAGTTTATTGATACACTTTAGGTATACAGTACAGTTACATTCATTACTGGGCTCTTGTAGCTTTACGTGACACGTGTTGGTTCTCATTTTTTCCCCTTGTCCCTGCCCTCCCGTCACCCCCTCCTCCCCTCTCCATTTACAAACACTTTATTTGCATTTTTTCATTTTCTCATATTTTTTCTTTTCTCTTATTCCCTTTCCCATACCCTTGCCACTTTCCCTACACCTTTAACCCTTTTCTTTCTATTTCACGTTGTTAATTACCCCCTCATAATTGATTCTTTATGGATGTACCAACCTGGCAAAAGTTGATTAGTAGTTCCTAGTCAAAGCTGCCATGCTTTATCCATTGGAATGAAAATGAAGGCTCCTTTCAGGACAGTTAAATTTCAGGGTTATCCAGCCATCCCTAATATCTCTCAATGCTTCTTAATAAATGTTTTGTAGCTTGTAGCTTTACGTGACACGTGTTGGTTCTCATTTTTTCCCCTTGTCCCTGCCCTCCCGTCACCCCCTCCTCCCCTCTCCATTTACAAACACTTTATTTGCATTTTTTCATTTTCTCATATTTTTTCTTTTCTCTTATTCCCTTTCCCATACCCTTGCCACTTTCCCTACACCTTTAACCCTTTTCTTTCTATTTCACGTTGTTAATTACCCCCTCATAATTGATTCTTTATGGATGTACCAACCTGGCAAAAGTTGATTAGTAGTTCCTAGTCAAAGCTGCCATGCTTTATCCATTGGAATGAAAATGAAGGCTCCTTTCAGGACAGTTAAATTTCAGGGTTATCCAGCCATCCCTAATATCTCTCAATGCTTCTTAATAAATGTTAGACATCAACATTAGCATCTCTCTTTGTCCTCCTAGGGTGTATGTTAATGTGGGTACAGAGAGGTCCTGTCTAATCAGTGTGTGTGTTTTAGTACAAGTGCATCAGAGCATGCACATGCATGAGGGAGGGATGGAGGGAGGGAAAGAGAGAGAGAGGGAGAGAGAGGGAGGGAGAGATTACAATTTTTGAGAGCTCTCCTATGCATCTGAACATCACAGACATCAAGTGAAAACTCATGACATTGTGGAGAAAAAAACTAAAAAGCCAAGATCATTTACCACTTTTACTTTTGTTTATTCCAATCATATGTCTTCCTATACTCCCTTTGCCAACTGCCTTTCTTGGAGGCATGCTGTGAAGGGTGTTACCAGTTTACCCCTGTGATTGGTCTCTTCTCCTGCCTGAGAATACAGCTGACTCCATTTCCCCTCTCCCTTTGTGGTTGCTTATGTCAGATGAGGGGTCTGGATGGAAGTGATGTATGTCCTCACACATTCCAAAAGGCCAGCGTCACTCAGGAAATCTGGACAGGTCATTGCCTTCCCTTGGACCTGCAAAGGACTTCTGTGACCACAAGGAAAGTTTACACCCATCATTTCTTACTGTCGCATAATGTAGGCCAATGTACAGTTTCTGAATGCTTCACATTCTTGGCTTTGAAATTATCTTCTCTTGAATTATCTTATCTTCCAAAGATTGTCCTTCCTTTCCTTCTTGTCTTCTTCCTCTCTGTCTTTCTCCCTTCCTTTTTTTCTTATCTCAAACATATTTAGGAAACATGAAGCACACACCATGGTCTGTTCTGGGGTTATAATGATAAAGATAGAGGTAAAATGGTAATATTATGGATTTATAGAGGAATGAGAATAAGTAGTACTTTAAAATTTCTTTTATCCCGAAGCAGGGTAAAGCCTTTTATTCTTGTCTCCCACCCTTTCCACTCTGTTTTTAACAACCTTACTCAACTTTCAACAAAATTGTCATTAAAAGTTATTTACTTAGGACAGAATACACTTTCTTTTTAGGGTAGATATAAAAAATAGAAGCCATGAGAAACCACAGATTCCTCTGTTGCATTCTACCAAACTATCTCATTCAATAAGAACACAATAAACTTACTATTATACCTGTCTTGTAGATAAAGAAACTGTCCTCCAGGGAAGTAAATGATGTGACTCAAATCAGACAAGACAACGGTAGGAGAGTTTAGGTTTCCATCTAGAGCTGCTTCTTGCTAACATTTTAGTGTTTAAATACAATGCTGTTGCAAAGGGGTAAAGTTTGGTTCTCTGGAGAGTGTGAGGCAACCCCTATTATTATGAGTACATAGGTCTGTCAAAATTTGAGGTGCCTTTCCTCTTTAGACAAGGGTAGGTGGTTAAAGGCTTGGTCATAAAATGTTATCAACAACTTAGGATGAGGTTTGAAACAATGCAATTTGTATTACAGTATTTCTGCTACTAGTAGTGCTTCTGTGCCTATTGCAGGTAGGACTCCTTATCTCTGTGGACAGCCTCATGGATCCCCTGCTGGTGTGGCTTACATGGTGACAGACCTGGCTGCATAGGGTTTGTGTCACAGTCCTCAGTCAAGCCCTTGTGAATGTAGTATATCCATCAAAGGAAGGGTCAGTAAAATCCCCTTTCCTTGGGGTAAAAATTTGTGAACCCACGATGACATTTAATGATAATTTAAAAAAGTATTTGGTAAGATCTTCCTCTTTGCTGATAACAGAGTTTATCTCATTGAAAGGGGCACAGAGAACTTTTGGTATTCTGGCTGCCAAACATTGGATAGTAGTGACCTCATTTGTCTCCCCAGAATAGTGAGCTCAGTGTTTCCAGGCATTTAGGGGAACTCTGCCCTCTTGTGTTGGTTTCCTGACAACAGCAGTATGCGCAGGTGTAGACCACTGATCCCATGATCAGAGCAGTGGAGTCTATATTAAAGGAGGCAAAAGCCAAGTCTCATTTCAGATTTATTCCACCAAAGTCTCTGGAGTTGGGGCTGGCACTGAGCATTTTAACAGACTCTAAAGATGCTTTTCTTGCAAGCACCGGTTTTGAGAATCAGCACATTGCGTTTGAGAGACTTCTTTCACTTGGTTCCCAGTGAAGGCCAGCTTTCACCATTTTGACCTTTTACTACTGTCTCTCATCCTCCTCTGCACTGCTTTTCAGCAACCTTACAGAATTCCCAACAGGCTTGGTACGAAAATAACCTTCATGGGATGGAATAAACACTTTCTTTTTAGGATAGATATCAAAAATAGGACTTCTAAGAAACCATACTTTCTCAGTTGCTTCCTTTATGCATTTTTCAAATAAAATCTTTCTCCTTGAGAGAAGTTCACAGAGATGAACAAAATTCTATTTAAAGAATTTCACCAAGTAGATATGCTGCCCTGTGCACCCATATTACCTTAAGCAGCACCTCCAAGATCTCAAATGACATCCCATTATTGTATTTTATTTTCTGGATTTCCTTTCCTTAGTACAAATTTTTCCTTTCACTCAACCTCTTCCCCGCACCCACATCTATATTTATTACCCCCTGCCTTTATTCATTTTAAGCAAATATTTAGATTTGGAGCTGAAAGTCTTCTTGGACCATTTGCAATGAAGCCCATGACTCAGAAAGATCAGTAAGGTGTGGGAGGAGAAGCAAGACTCCCTGGTGCACTTGAGGAATACTAGGTTTGCCAGAAGAAATGTAATGATTGGAACTCACATTCCTATGAGAGGCTCAGCAAGAAAATATCATTTCTAATGTGCAGTGCATAAATTACCCAAAGTTACAATGGGGAAAAAAAATCTCTTTCTTGCTGCAGCGAGCTGTGTAGGCTATGCATTATTTTATTGAGCAGTGTTCAGTGCTTTCCTATTGCAAAATTAGGAACTCATTAATTATTTTAAGTTTGAAGTCATTAAACCAGTCGCTGTCAGGGTGACTTGGTTTTCTCAGCAGGAGGCTGGATTGTTTCAGGAGAGTGAAGGATTTTCCTAGTTCCTTACGCTGGGCTACAGGTGAGCTAGTTGGTAAATACGTGACACCTTTTAATTGCACCTTATTGCAAGCTGTAGCTCATCTTGTGAATTACTTGATCATTTGTCACTCTCTCACGGAAGAGAAGATGGGCATTGGTAAGTTTCCCTTGGAAGGAGGATTGTGGTAGGAGAGGAAGAGAGTCTGACTTTGCTGGAAGCAGGGAAATGAACACTGTAGGAGGTGTTTCTTTCCCATATTACTTCATGGCCGGCATATAACCTTCTACCACAAGTTCTGGACAGAGTCCTCCCTCAGCTGGTGGAGAGGTTGCAACAATGTCAGTAGTGCCAGACAAAAAATATTTTGTTTCAGGCCGAGTCATGGTGGATGGTGGCAAGACTGAAAAGCCTTCCCTATTTACTTTCTTTCTGGGCTTTTTCTATAAGCTTTAGTAGCTGCCCGCTGCCCAAGTAGGTGCTAGGTATGTACAGGACAGTGAGCTTTTGAGTTAACACTTGCTTGCAAGAGGAATAGGGGGAAAAACAGGAAAAGAAGGGGCTAAAGAGAAAAAGTTTGCATCTGGAGAGAGAGACTTCTGCAGAGCTATAAAAGTCTTCGAAGTTATTTAAGAGGCTAAAATTCAAAAGTCCCCTTTTCATAGTTATAGTTTCCAACCCTTTGTTCCATCAATATGCTGAGGGTGAGAATGCACTTGCTTTTGGCAGTCTTACTTAATGTCCCCCATCAAAGCCACCAGTTTATTCCACTCAAAGTTAGTATTCCTGCAACAATGCTGTGCAACAAAGCACATTTGCATGTTCCCAGGGTTGCACAATGCTGCCCCTTTGTCTCCCATCCACCAGTGCTCAGGAAAGTTTCTTTCCTGGCCGCAAAACTTCCTTGTGCTTTCTGATCCATAATAACCAACTCAATAATGGCCTTTGTGCAGATTTGTTTATCCAGTCACATGTGTATTTAACCAGTGATAATTGACTGCCTACTTTCTACCTGGTAGAACCAGTGCATGCAACAAGTATAGTCCCTCTGCCTACAACTTATCTTCTTTTTTTGTTCCACTAAGTTTATTGGTACTTTTTAGGTATATAATACAGTTACATTCATCATTGGGATCTTGTACCTTTTCCTGATGTATTTTGGATCTTATTTTTCCGCATTCCCGTGCCCTCCCTTCACCCCCTCTACCCTTCCTTATTTACAAAGACTTTGTTTCCGTTTTTTTCTTTTCTTATAGATATATAAAAATAGAAGAAATGGAACTTATCTTCTAATGTGAGGGAAATCCTTCCTGCACTCATATATAGATAACTTGAATCTTTGTTCCAAATTCAGATCAACAAGGAATATATTACCTGTTAAAAAGTTCAGTTAATTTCAAATTGAACCCTTATTTTCTGGGCTGGTAGAACATTCAATCTAGATTTTTGTTTTGTTTTGTTTTGTTGTAGAGGTTTATACATAGGATAAGGAACCCCAGCTAGGCTCCTACATTCCCTACAGGACAGACTGCTCCTTATAAGATATAAATAATTTAGTAATCAGTGTGAGGTGGTGGGGCCAAGGGTATAACATAAAGGGCTAAGAGTCAGGCCTCTGCATCCTCTGGGTGGGGACAGAGGACAGAGAGGCACAGGGATAAAAAAATAAATGGGAAAAATGAGAGGCTCTAAGATTCTGGGAGAGCACTGGAGGGAGCCTTTTGGGTCAGTGTCTGCAAAGATGAGAGGTAGAGCAGACGGCAACAGGGCAAGGGCCCAGAAGTGAGTGCAGCCCTGATGAATGGAGGAGCCCATCGGGATTGGGGCAGACATGGGATGAAGGAAGAAAGAATTCAGGACAGAGGAGGAAGTGAGGTGCCCTTGGAGTTGCACTTTTTTCATTGGCTGGAGTCTCGAAGGCCCCAGCACCAGAGGACTCTTGGAGGACAATGAAGGAGGGCAGAGAGGGAGAAGGGGAACAGCTGGTGTGAGCTGAGAGTAAGGAAGTAATCGTTGAGGGGAGACTTTTGCTCAAACTCCCCTAAGCTCTAGGCTCAGAAAGATATGCACACCCTTGAAGCCCTATCTTTTCCCTTAGTGTCATCAAGTACTCCACAGCCCCACTCACACCCAGGGAAAGAACTGTAGCTGCAGGTCTGGCCTTGTTATCCTGGCTATTTTTAAAAAAATTTATTTTTCAAACCTATACATTTAAAACATACAAATTATATATACTCATGTGATGTTTGGATACGTGTATACATTGTATAATGTTCAAAACAGGGTAAGCATAGGGATCTCCTCAAACACTGATCATTCCTTTATGGTGACATCATTCAAAATCCTTTCCTCTAGCATTCTGATGTACAGCAAGCACATTATTACTGTCTACAGTCACCCTCTTGTGCAATAGCACCAGAACCGATTTCTACTGAACTGCAACTTAGTACAATTTAGATCCTTTTTACCCTATCCCTCCATCAACCCTTCCCCGCCCAGCTTCAGGGACTACCATTCTACTACGAATTTCTATGAGATCAACTTTTGTGTTTTTTTTTAGCTTTTACGCAGTAGTGAGATCATGTGCCTTTCTACACCTGGCTTATTCTACTTAGCATAATGACCTAGAGTCCCATCCAGCTTGTCACAAATGGCGCAGGTTCTTTCTTTTTTATGGCTGAACAGTAGTCTATTTTATATATGTGCCACATTTTCTTTATCCCACGCTGGCCATTTAAGAATGTAATAAATCCCTCATCTTCTGTTCATAGCCATAGTATGGTGTCTCCTGGCTCAGATTGCTCACAGGGTACCCTTTGCTCTCCTTCTTCAAGATACCTTCAGCTCATCTTTGGTCTATCTGGTTGCCCATCATCTTGGAGAGAGTAGCAAGGGGCATGATCAGTGAAGGCAATTACCGTGGTATTCAGCAAGGTATGGGAAGGAAACAGTCTTGGAGCCAAGAGCTGAGAGAATAATAGTGTGTAGGCTCTAAGGAGCCCCTGCCTTCAAGAGGGCTTCACCCTTAACCCCCAGGCCAGCTTCTCCTCCCACACCAACACAGGTCCTCTTCTATTATATCTACTGAAATTGATGCAGTCAGTGACAAGCAGGTGGGGAGCTGTGGGAGCAACGAGGCGGGAAATGTTGAGCAGCAAAAGAGTGGGAGCAGAGGCGAGAGTACGTTCCAGAATCAGTGGGATTGAAAGGTCAGCAAAAGAGGACAACAGGACGGGGGAGAGCCTTGAGTCGAGCCACAAAAGGATGAAAAGGTGTTTGATAATTGATTACTACCCAAGACCTCCCATCCCAAGCCACAAATAACCGGGTGGCTCCCGAATACACAATTCATTATCAATGACTTCTGTATTATTTCTGCATAAGCACACAAAAAAGAACACCATAATTGTAGTAGGAAATTGTGTATTGTTCAGTATGGTGGGTTTTGTAAATAAGGATAGCCATCAAGTTTATTGGCAAAATTCATGAAGTTCACAACTCTAGGTAATATAATTCTATTTTAAATGTAAGAGAACCACCATCATTACTTTGAAAGACAGTAAAAATACGCCTTTTTTTTTCTTCAAAGATTAAAATTGGGTTTGTTGTTGCTTTTTTTTTTCCTCAGTACCGGGCATTGAACTCCTCACCTTGTGCTTGCAAGGCAGGCACTGTGCCACTGAGCTAAATGCCTGGCCCTAGGTTATCTTTTTTGTTACCTTTTATATAATGTTTAAAATTTAAAAACTTATTTAGCATACTTTCCCAAAATAATTTATTTAAACTATATTCACCTCAAAGTTATCCTTATTTTTATTTTCCTGCCTAAAACAGATACAAGTGCCATTATATATTAATAATGAAACCAGGTTTTGCAGTATACCTTGTTGACTGTGTTTCATACAAGTGACCACTAATACATTTTTGAGGGTCATGGTTTCAGTTCAAATTCTTTTGCCTCTTTGGCAATGGATTCAATATCTATAGCCAAACCAGCTATATTCAGAATTAGGCTCTGGATACAATCATTTTTCTGGTTAAGCTTTCCAAGAGTTCATAAAGTTTTGTTTTTCCGTTAAGCTTATTGGTACATTTTAGGCACACAATACAGTTACATTCATCATTGGGAACGTGTACCCTTACATGATGTATTTTGGTTCTTATTTTTTCCCCATTCCCCTGCCCTCCCTTCACTCCCTCCGCTCTTCCCTATTTACAGAGACTTTGTTTCTATTTTTTTCTTTTCTCATATTTTTTCCTTTCCTTTCTTTTCTTTTCCCTATTGCTCCCACCTTCCCTAGCCCTTTAGACCTTTTCTTGCTATTGCACATTATCAATTATAAATTTTGATCCTTATTTACACTTTTAGTTTCCCACACCAGAGAAACTATTTGGTATTTTACATGTGTGCCTTTTTTATTTCACTGAGCTTATAAAGGTTTTAACAGAGAGCATAATATCAATATTATATAGTTTTATGGAAGATTAGAGTATATTTGCAGATAATGCTCCTATCAGGAAGTATTTACATATCTGACAAAGTTGTGGATGAAGACAGTTTGTGAAAGTTTTTTATCTATCTATCTATCAATCAATCATCTATCTATCTGTCTATGTTGGGATTGAATCAATGTCCTTGTACTGCAAACAAGGCACTAGTTTTATGACTGAGCAACATCTCCAGCCCCAGTATGTGGAATTTTAATGTTCATTGCAGTAAATCTTTGCTGAGATGTACCATGTACAAACTTGCACTAGCAGGTTCATGAACTCAGGATCAGTTATAAAACACTAAGTAAAATAAAGTTAAAATAACAATATTATTTTCCATTTAATATGTTTTTAAGTGATTTCTCATTTTTCAAGCACACTAATGAAATATGTACCTCTTGCAATGTCAAAAGTTTAATTCAAAGTACTCATTTGACTTAACCATGGGTAGATGCTCAGTTATCGTGCATGCTTGAGGAAACTTGTCTTTATTGGGCTCTCTCAAAAACAATGAACCAAAATGGAAACAAAGTCATGACTAGTCTTCTCGCCTTTCCATTAGGACCTTCTATTTTCTTATTTAAATTTTCTAGAAGTCTGCATGTTATTATTCATTGCCATAAAACAAAAATATAGTGCACATACAATATTAAAGGAAGTCTCATCCCCCCAAAAGAAAACACAAAAATGACATTCCTGGTATGTACATATATTTCGGAAATGTAAACCTGTAAGTAGAACTTTTTGAAGAAAACCAGTCATCAAAAAACTAGTACAATTATGGCAAGAGTTTCTGTGAGAGAATACTACAATAAACACAAATGAGGAAATCAAGCTGGTTCTCAAAGCCAAGGGAGAAAAGTTCTAGGATTCTTACCAATGTGTGGTCTATAAGTAGATGTCCTTTCTGTGTAAGCTCAGCTGCAGCCTTTGTGCCTGTAGAATTTGCACACTTTGGAAAGTACTTCTGAGTCCATGACAGGGAGAACGCTTTCTCTATAGAAGAAATTAAGTTGTACAGCTCCAGATGCTAAGAAAAGGGCATAAATTAAACTCTATAGAAAATAAAGTGTATCTTTCAATAAACAAATATTTATTTTTGTTTTATCCATGTAAAACCCTGTACAAGATATTTTTTGTTGCCTATTTTGAGCCAGTATTTCCTTACAACAAATTAAATGACCTGAAGTAAAGAAATGCAGAAGGGGTAGACAATTTGTAACTAGGGTATTTTTCTCTTAAATGTGCATTATTTGCACTGAGCATATTGGCCTCTAGCAATCTAAATCCCATATAAAAAACTAATTCCTAAATTCTCAAGAAATACTTAGTCATAGCATCTTCATGTGAGAACAACCCCAACCTCAAAAATGCCCTCAAGTGTAGCCACATCATCCCACATGGACAGCACTTGTAGCTTTTATTCACTCTTCACTGACAAGATAGCATTGTAGCACATTTTATATTTTCAAAAATGTTAGAAAAGGTATTTGGCTAGGTGATGTCTTTTGGAAATTGACCTAGGCACCTATGAAAGTCAGCACATCCTCTTTTACTCAAAAAGTGAATAGGATACTGAGGAATATTTTGCAGCCTGCCTTGGTGTATGTCTAGGAAATCCTTTATGGCACTGTCGTCTGAAGAGTGACATCTCTTTGGGTGTTTGGGGGAAATCATCATTGAGGGCACTGTTTGCCTTTCTGTGGGGAGATACATTCGTGTCTTTCATAGTGATTACATATTAATGCTACTGCACAATGTTTTTATGCTGGAACTAGTGAGCTCTAGGACAGTTTTGAGTGGGATACAGCAGATGATGAACAAAAATCAAGAAAAGAGAAAGTTTTGTGATTTCAATTGGGATAAAAATAGGAATTTATTTTGCATCAAAACTAATAGTTTGGGATACCTTAGCCCCTGGTAGATAGTAATTCTCATTCTCACATTGAATTGATAAGCTTTGCTTAAGTGAGAACAGAACCAAATGATTCTGTAGACTATCTCTTAGCTCCTGGAAATATTTGCATATTTTGTACCAACAGTACAGATAAACAGAAGTACCAAATACAGAAAATGAATTCTTTCCTATTCCAATAAATTCAGAAAAGCATTTATTATCTAGTTGGCACAAGTAGAATACAAAGTAGAATACAAAGTTAGCACTAGTTGCCTTTCTTTTGTTGAGGAGTACTTTATTTTTTTTCTTGTAAGCAAGAGCTGTATTAAAAAAAAGCAACAAACTAAACTATCAAAAAAACAGATGTTTTCAACCTAGAAAGGCTCAGGAAAACTGAGGAGAAACAGCATTTGGCTCCACATGTAACAGTTTCTGTACAAGCTCTAAATGCCTGTCATTTTTTACCCCTATGACAATGATACCATTTGCTTGTGATTATAGACTCCTATTGATTTCCAGTTTCTATCAGGGATGTTCAAATCCCTTGGGCTCTGTAGAATCTTATCAGCCTTGCAGTAAGGAAACAATATGGTGATATAATTGGCACCATGTAACAATCAGAGATTCTGGTTCTACTTTCACTTTAGTCCTTGATCACATGGTCTTAATTATATTTGCTGTCCTATATATGTAGAATTATTGATTCTATGTGTATAATTATGCAGACATGCACATATTTATATGGGTAGCACTTGTGGACTCAAAAAGGTTCAAAGGCCAGAATAAATGTTAATGAAGCCAGGGCTTATTTATGTTACACAGAACAAAATAAAAAAACCAAACCTCAAAAACCAAGACCAAACCAAACTAAAACAACGTAGTATTCTCTAGCGCTGAGTAGGCCGGATTGTCATTGTACAGTCTTAGCTTTCTGTGACTTCTGTCTCTAGAATAATAATTGGCCTACAGCTGCGCTGCAACTGCTGTCTCAAGTATTACTTATGTGAAGGAATCTGCATTTGGCAAGTGTTTACTTTATGTGTCATACAAACATTCTCAAGCTCTTCCCAAAATATCACCCAGAAAGGATGCTTCGCAATCTGCAATATGCTACCATGCAATCACATTCTTTTTGTTAGGAAATACCTGAGCAATACTTTTATTTGATCTAGGTAAAAGGCTTTCCACTGACTCTAACTGCAGGATAATTTGTGTTCTAAATCTTAGCTTCTTAGTATGTACAGAGAGTAAGGTTGGATGTGTGTTAAACCATATAGCCTCAGTGAAAGTCAGGGTGATTTGTCAAAATTTGCAAATCTACATGCCTACATTTCAATTGATGTCTGAAAAGAGTAGGTACTAATGATTGCTTTAGTAAACCAAATAGGGTGAAGTACAGTAAAAAATTTAATTTTTTCTTTTGGGATTGTGATAAAGTCCTGCTTTTGAGTTGTGCCACCCCACATGCTTGTGCATAAGAGTGCTTAAGAGAGCACACGCTTTGATCCAGCTTCTGTGCTTGGTTATGAGGCAAGTATGAGAAATCTGCATAGTTTCCAATTTTTCTTTTTCTTTTCTTGTACATACACTTATAGGGAAAAATATCTGATAAAAATATATAACCAAATTATAAATTGTAGTCTTGTGATTAAAGAAAGGAACGAAAAAATAGAAACCTCTGGATTCTAGATGGGAGCACATGCAAAATTATTTATTTGCCTCTGCATATATTCTTTAGTTTTACTTTCTGATCATTCTACTGAGACTAGATTTTACTAGAGTCCCCAAGGTAATGAAGCTTGGTGACTAATCCATTGAGCCATACAAATCCCATCTGCTTACTCACTTTGACATTTTAATAATATCCCATTTGGACCTTTGTTTAATTTTGCTTTGTGTGCTACATCTTTGTTTTAGCATTATAGCTGAAATAATTTATTATAACAAATACTATCAAATCTCAGTAATTAAAACACAGAGAGATTTTCTGTATTTCCACTATGTATATATTCAATAGGAAATGGGCCCACTAAAATATGTCAGTGGACCATCAAATTACCCTCTTAATTGCAGCCTTTTATGAATTTTACTTGGAATAAAGGAAAAAGCATGTCATTTTAAAAGCAGCAACATTTGATTTTGTTTCTGTCTTACTTTTGAACTTTCTTATATGAAGTGTTTTCCTTGGTATGTACAATAAATTGCAGTATTTTAATGACATAGTGGAGTAGGATAGTTTGAAATACCATTGTTGATGACAGAAGTAGTTTTAAATGCTGACTTATTTTGTTTTATAAATATATGATTTCTTCACATGAAGATTGATTATGACTTAGTATTTACATACATAAATTATACATATTGTATGACAGACCGGTAGCATGCTGTATGTGTTGCCCTCTGGGACCTGACTGTATTCAGCATATGTCACAGTCAAAAGCTTATTAATTATTATTGATTAATTCATATACTACTCATTCACACTACGACATTAAGAAATATCATAGAAGGGAGAATTAAGACTTACACATACATTAGAAGATCCCCCAAAATATTTAGTCAAATCTTAGTATGACATGAAATACACAGAAATCATATAATGTAACCTAGATTTTGCAGAAGGCACAGATGGTAAAGCAAGTGATAAATCATTTGCATGATGTTAAGCTACAAACAGAAAGTTAAGCACGATCCAGACTGTAGAGAAATGTAGGAGTCCAAATGTGAGGAGATTTGAATAATAGAGCAGTAACATGCAACATATTTTCTCTTTTTCTCAAGTAGTCTCACAAGAATTTATTGGTGAAGCCTGTTCTAATAAAATAATGATCATAGCTTAAATGTATAGAGTACTCTTCAGAATGTAATGCTCTTTTACACACATTATCTCATTTAATCTTCTCGACAACACTATGAGGTCAGTATCCCTACAGTTCTATTTAACAGATGTGACAAAAGAGGCTCAGAGAAGTTAAGTGGGTTGAGAAATGGCCCTTGTATAGTAAGGAGTGAAGAAGAATCTCAGTTTAAACTTCTGACCTCAAGCTTAACACTCTGAATTTCATCATCATCACTGGCTGGACAACACTGTACTCTGTACCCACATCTAAGAGCAGGTTCATTCATTTCAGTCACTTTCCAGTGTGCACTAACAGCAGTGGCATTAATGACTGTCCAGTGATACAGGTCAGTCACTTAGAAAGCAAATAAATGAATTTCTATAACGTGATCTCTAAAGAGACAGCTCACCTGATTAATGCAGAAGAATTCAGGCTTTGGAATTGCACAATCTAGTTTCAGACCATGAATATTACATATACAGTAGTTTAACTTGTGTAACTTAAGTAGTCTGTGTGAGCTTTACCTGTCTTAGCTGTAAGGCAGACTTAAAAAAAAAAAGATTAATTATAGGTAGGGTTACTGTCACATTATAAGCACTCAATAAGAATTATCATTACTATTAAGTTAGCTCAGATGTTATACCTAGGAATTGTATTTACTTCAACCATAATTTTTCAGGAGACCTAATTTTAATATTTAACCATAAATAAAGTATAAAATAATTATTAATGAGTTGCTAAATATTTAAAATGTTGAAGGGCTGGGTATTAATCATACCATTTTCTAGGTAGTCTAAATAAACATTCCTGATTCATACCTAAAATTGTAACTTAAAGGAGATGGAAAACTACCAAGAATTTAAAGGTCAGGAATAAAAATGGTCGACAGATAATCATAACATTTCATATCATTTAAAAACTGGGCTGGCATGTATCTCAATAAAAGTGGAGATTCAATTTAAATTTGATATTACCAGCATATCAGTGATAATTAACAGTTTAAAAGGACAAATACTAGTAGGTACTTCAGGCTCTAAATGGTGTCAACTCCGAATATTGAGATACTCTAAGTGCATAACCAACAGTTCAACTAAAACAAAAAAGAACAAAATAATAGATATTAGAACAATAACAATGATATATTTACCTATTTTTATTCTGAAATTTAAAAATAGTTGATAGCAAGCATCCTACTATGCTAAAAGCTTTAATTTTCTCATTGGAAGAATCTTGATAGCAACTAATGGTAAGTTATTAGGTTTTTCTCTCTAAATTTCCACTAGATTTTGTAATAGTATAACTTCTGAATAATTCATCACATATGTGGTTTAAATAAGGTCCAGGAAATTGTGAGATTGGAAGTAGAGGAAAAACAGGATCTAAATTTTGAATCTAATAGGTAGTAACTCATTAGGGGGAATAGAAAGTCTTCCCTATAACTTAACTTTTTATTAAAATTCATTAACTTGTTTCTATGTAAATTATATGGATGACCCACAGATAATTAAAATTACAGGAAAAACTCAAGAAATTGGAGAAGGTGAACTATTACTAGGTATTAGATGAGAAAAGAGAAGGAAAGAATGCTCTGTAGAAAACCTAAAGGGGCAGATTCAGAGAGAATAGAAGCCCAATCCAAATGATAAGAGTAAAAACAGTTTCTTCAGAGACCATAGGGAAAGAACAAACGATAAAAATAAAAAGACATGATTCAAGAAATGAGATCATAGCAGGAAGAGTTGTATTGAATTCCATCAGTTTATCTTTTCAATTGTAGCAAACTGACCAGCCAAGTAGTCTAGTAGAGCTAAAAGCAATTCTAAATTCCATGTTTGTTTGTTTTTTTCTGGCCCTGGGACTTGAACTCAGGACCTTGCATTTGTGAAGCTCCACTGAGCTAAATCCTCAGCCCCTAAATTCCAAAGATGATGGAAATTAAATGAAACTTTGAAAAAAACTGTTGTGATTCTATCTAAAAGCTTTAACAAAATAATCAATATTTACTTTGTGAATAAATTCTTCCATTTTGGAAATCAGTATAGAGTCTTCTCAAAAAACTAAAGATAGGCACAAGAAACAGCCAGAGGCCTAACCATACTCCATCAGTAAATGCATGCAGAGCTCAATGAGAAGCTTTCATGAGCCAGAACTGCATGGGGCTATGCAGATCACAGCCAGGGCCCCACCCTGAAAATAAGTGCACAGGCGCACAAACAATAACCAGAGGCCTACCCAGACTCTATCCAGTAGGAAGCCTGTGTGGACCAGAGCTGAGCGGGTACAGTAAAGTCACAGTCAGGGCCCCTCCCAGACACCAGCAGCATGGGTGCACAGGCCCCAGACAAAGGCTCACCTGGAAAAGTGCTACATATAGCCAGAGGCCTGCCCAAATATCACTGGTAAGTGCATCCTGACCCAAGCCAAAAGCCCACTCAGACACCAGGGTCTGTGGTGCACAGCCCCCAGCCAAAGGCCCTCACAGACAACACCTATGCAAGGGGGCAGGCTCCAGCCAGAAGAATGCACAGATGTCATACCAAGTGTGCATAGGTTCCAGCCAGAATCTAGCCTGGACAACAAGGCAGAGCAAGGACCCAGAAGGCCATTATTCTGAACCCAGGAAGTGATGCAGGGGAGAGTAGCAGCGAAAAGGCCTCTCAGTAGCTTGCTGAGAATTGAGAACCACTGGGCAAGCAAAGAGTCATCTCAACAAAGGCACACCAGGCTGCATCTGTTGAAATGAGAAGACACATAAACAAGTCTTGAAACCAGACTTCCATATCTCCTAAGGCAATGAGATAGAACAGTCTGATACTCAACTACCTGGCCTCCCTGAACTGTCAATAAAAGAGGATCTGGAAAAAATCAAATCAGAAATAACTTCTCAGATAACAACATAGATTGGGTCCATAGTGCAAGAAATGATTAATAACTCTAAAGCAGAAACAGATAAAAAATAGAGGAGCTGAGGAACATGAGGAATCCCACCATAGGAAGCAAATGGAATTCATAAAATAGATACAAACGGATATCCAGGAACTTAAAAACTCCATAGATTATGCAGCACAATGAGCCAAAGGGAGGACAGAGTATCAGATATAAAAGACAGGATTGCAATTAGTGCCCAGGAAAAGAAAGATTTCTTAAAAATACAAAGGGACCATGAGAAATCAATCCAGCAGCTGCCAGACAATGCAAAGAATAACATAAGGCTGATGAGAGTCAATGAAAAACCATGAAAGAGGGAAAATAGCATAGAATAAACTAGTCACAGTTTATCATCACAGAAGTAATGGCAGAAAACTTCACAAGCAGGCAAAAGAACTTATCATACAGATAAGTGAGGTATATAGGACTCCAACAAGCTATGATCAAAAAAATTTTAAACCTAGGCATATAATAGTTAAGATTCCAGAAACCCAATAGAAGAACAAAATTCTATAAGCAGTTAGAGAAAAGAAACAAATCACACACAAAGAGAGCCAATCAGAATTACAGCAGACTTCTCAACACAAACCCTCAAGTGAGCCTGGAGTAAAGTATTTCAAGCCCTAAAAGGAAATAACCTCCAACCCAGATTGATGTACCCTGAAAAACTATTTTTTCAACATTTATGGAGAAATAAGATACTTTCATGACAAAAAGCACCTTAGGAACTTCATGAATACCAAACCAGCACTCCAAAAATTTTAAATAATATCCTAGGAAAAGACAATGAAGATCACAACCCCAGGAAGCCCAGGAGAATGAATTCATCAGGTGTGCAAAGAAATTAAATGCAAAGGAGGAGAATCCAACAAAAAGAAAAAGTCATGACAAGGATAAGTTAATACATATCAGTTATAACCATCAATATTAATGGTCTAAATTCACCACTCAAAAGAAATAGACTGGCAGAATGAATAAAGAAGTAAGTTCCAACAATATGCTGCTTAGAAGAAACACACTTAACTCAAAAAGAGAATCATAGACTGAAAGGTGAAGGGTGGAAAGCGATACTCCATGCAACAGGAACTCAAAAGAAGCAGGGGTAGCTATCCTATTTGCAGACAAAATGGATTTCAAACCAATACTAATTAAGAGAGACAAAGAAGGCCACTACATCCCTGGAACAATCCAAGAGGAAGAAATGACAATCATAAATTTTAGTATAAAACAAATACTAATGGACAGGAAAAACCAAATGAGCACTAATACAATAGTAGTGGGGGACCTCAGTATTCCACTGTGACAAATACATATATCAACTAGACAAACATTTAAAAATGAAATACTAGAACTCAATCAAACTCTTGAACAAATGGATTTAACAGATGTTTACAGAGTGTCCCATTCCACAAAATTAGAATACACATCCTTTTGGGGCACAAACCAAGAAATCCAAAGCTCAACAAGGGATGAAATTAAAAAGATCAGAGCAGAAATCAATGCAATGGAGACTAAGAAAATGATACAAAAATATCAATGAAACAAAGAGTTGTCTCTTCAAAAGAATAAACAAAATTGACAAACCCTTAGTCAACTTTATCAAACAAAGGAAAGAAAAGACCCAAATCCAACCAATTAGGAATGAAAAGGGTGAAATTACAATGGGCCCAGCAGAAATACAGAGGATCATCAATACCTACTTTGAGAACCTATACACCAATAAGATGGAAAACGCAGAAGAAATGGACTAATTCCTAAATAGGTATGAATTACCAAAGTGGAATGAAGACCTAAAAATTCTAAACAACCCAATATCAATCAATGAAATTGAAAACATAATTAAACACTTACCTATGAGGCTGGGGATTTAGCCTAGTGGTTCCACTGCCTGCCTCACAAGTGCAGAGTCCTGAGTTCAATCCCTCGTACCAAAACCAACCAACAAACCAAACAAGCAAACAAAAAAACACAAATGCTTACCTATGAAGAAAAGCCCAGGTCCCAATGGCTTCACTGCTGAATTTTACAAGACATTTATAGAAGAACTATTGCCATTATTGTTTAAACTCTTCAGTGAAATTGAAAGTAAAGCGATACTACCAAATTTATTCCTGGAAGCAAGCATTACCTTGATTCCCCAAAGCAGAGAAAGACCCAACTGAAAAAGTGAGCTATAGGGCAATCTCCCCAATGAACATAAATGCAAAACTCCTCAGTAAGATACTAGCAAATAAAATGCAGAAGATCATCAACAAGATCATACACTCTGACCAGGTGAGATTCATCCCAGGGATGCAGGAATGGTTCAACATATGCAAAATGATAAATGTAATACACTATATTAATAGAGCCAAGGACAAAAACAATATGATCATGTCAATAGATGCAGAAAAAGCATTTGACAAAATCCGACACACATTCATGATGAAAAACATACAAAAAAAATTGGAATAGAAGATCTCTATCTCAACCTGATAAAAGCCATCTATGAAAACTGAGCAGCAAATATTATACTAAATGGTCAAAACCTGAAATCCTTCACACTAAAATCAGGAGCAAGATAAGTCTGTCCACTATTACCACTACTGTTCAAAATAGTTTTGCAAACATTAGCCATAGCAATTAGTTAGGAGAAAGAAATAAAAGGAATAAAGATAGCAAATGAAGAAGTTAAATTGTCATTATTTGCAGAGGACATGATATTTTATATAGAAGACCCCAAGAACTCCACCAAAAGTCTTCTAGACTTAGCCAACTTCAGTAGAGTACTAGATGTAAAGCCAACACACAAAAATCAATAGCTTTCCTGTACATAAAAAACTGAAAAAGGAACTGGAGAAACAACTTCCTTCAAAATAGCATCCAAAAAAATAGAATACCTAGAAATGAACCTAAAGAAAGAACTCTACTCTGAAAACTATAGCACTCTGAAAACAGAGATCAAAGAGGATATCAGAAAATGAAAAGACATCCCTTGCGCCTGGATAGAAAGAACCAGTATAGTGATAATGGCCATACTTCCAAAACTGCTATATAGATTCAGTGAAATCCCAATTGAAATTCCAACAGTATACTTCACAGACCTTGAGAAAATGATCCAAAAATTCATTTGGAGCAAGAAGAGACCTAGAAGTGCAAAAGCAATTCTAGGCAACAAAGACAAAGTAGGGGCTATCACAATCTCCAACTTGAAAATATATTACAAATTTATTGTGATAAAAATAGCATGGAACTGAGAAAGAGACAAACTGAGGATCAGTGGAATAGAACAGAAGATGCAGAAACAACTCCAGACACACTCAGCCACCTCACTTTTGAGAAAGGAGGCAAACACCGTCACTGGAAGATAGCCTCTTTAACAACTGGGTTTCAACTTGCCAAAGATTAAAACTAGACCTATATCTCTTATAATGTGAAACAGGAAGAAAATGTCAAAGGGAAAGGGGAAGTAATAGGGGTTGGGTATAAAAAGGAGGGAATGGAATTGACATGAAAAAAGCAAAAAACTGGAAATCAAGTATCTGAAAATAGGGAAGGTTGAAGAGGTTGAAGGGGGGTAGAGGAATGGGGCAAAAATAAGAACCAAGATATATTATGTAAAATTACAACTTTTCAGTGATGAATGTCATTATATTGCATACCTAAACTGTACCAAAAAAATTAATTTAATAAAAACTTCTCTAAAAATAAAAATTCCTTTTGACCCAGCTATTCTCCTTCTTGGTGCATTTCCAAAAGTGTTAGAGATGACAGCAATACATGCATATCAGTTGTTATAGTTGCAAAATTCTTTATAGCTAAATGGCAGCAGCTTCTATATTCATGAACAGATGAGTGGATAAAGAAAATATGGCATCTTAATGGAATGCTACTTGGCTATGGAGAAGGATAAATTTGAGGCATTTGTAAGAAAATGGATGCACCTTGAAAACATAGTTTCAAATTAAATAAACCACACACACAAGTTTCACTTCTATGTTGTTTCTCTCATATGAGAAATCCAAAGCATAAATAAAGTAAAGAACAAAATAAAAGATGGTTGAAAAGGAAACAGAGAGGTAGACCTTCTGCAGATGGAAAGGTGGCCAATGACGGAGTGTGTGGAAGGAAGGAGGGGACAGGAAGTAAAAGGATTAAAGATGTGCCGTGTCCATGTCCCAACTGCCCAAATGAATGCGATCATTGTAAACATGGGCTGAAATAAATTTAAAATGTGGAAAGCAGATGGAGGGACAAAAGAGAAAGAATGAAGACATACATGTACCTACGCCCTAAGAAGAATGGAAACGTTACGTACTGCAAGCATATAAAAACAACAACAACAACAACAACAACAACAACAAAAAGAGATTTGAAGAATATCCAAGACAACACAAGTCTAGATTCAGCTGACAACACCAAGACTTCTAAGTTAGTTAACTTGCCACATTGCAAAAATCAATTACTTGAAACATGGGTAGAAAAATAATGTCTTATGAGACTCTGAAGAGATGAAAAGCAAATAACATTAGCATAGTTTCTTAAAATGGCAATGTATAGTTTCAATATTTCAAAGATTAGGAAAATTTTAATTGAGTAATACTTTTAGTTAACAAGAAATCTCTGTTCATCCTAAGGTAAAACTTTTAGAAGAAATGGTTTACTTTCAAGTAAATCCATATAGGAATAAATATGGAATTTTGTTAGCGCTTCCTGATTTCAGTACAAATTTGAATCAATCAACTCCTTCTTTATCCTGGTATAGGCAGATCCATACCATGTTTCAAAATTTATCAGTTAATTGCTTAAATTTCAGAGTATATTTTTCAGTAGCATCAGGATAATAAAAGCTCGTTTGTATTATCAGGCTCATAGTAAAACCAAGACATATTTGATATGCTGTATATTAATAATAAAAAGAAAATTAAACGGTTGTAGTGCCAATAGTTAAAACAAACTGATTAAGTAAAAACAATGTTCACTTCTTTGAGTTGTTGCATTAACCACCTTTATCTAATTTGGGATTGATCTGGGAGTTTTAACTATTATCCAAAGCCCTCCTAGATGCTAGAAAGCAGAGATTCGAAGTTTAATCATTTTCCCTATAACAGAATATTAGTTTCAGATCAAATTTATGAGACAGAAAGATCGTATATTTTATGAGATGTGAATTCTCTTTATAACGCCTTCCTTTCAATAATCATACATAAAGCATATTGTTAATATTTTAAAATACTATGAAATTTTATATTGATACCCTTGCTTTTTTAAAAAATTAATGTTATTGGTACATTTTATGTATACAATATAATGATGTTCATCATTTGAAATTTGTACCTTTATATTATATATTTGGTTCTTATTTTTCCCCATTCCCCTGCTCCCCCTTCAACCCTTCCCCCCTCCCTATTTACAAAGACATTGTTTCCATTTTTTCATGTTCTCATATTAATTCCACTTCCTTCTTTCCTTTCTCCAACCCCTCCTTCTTC
>NW_022900945.1:29655680-29661999 GCF_012274545.1 Fukomys damarensis | reverse complement strand
CTTTTTTTTTTTTTTTGAGACAGGGTCTCACTATGTAGTTGAGACTGAACCTGGAATTCAGTATATAGCCCAGGTTGGTCTTGAACTCACAGCGATCCTCCTGCCTCAGCCTCCCGAGTGCTGGGATTAAAGGAGTGCACCACCATGCCTGGCTATTATGCCTTTTGATCCTTATTTACACTTTCAGTTTGTCACACCACAGAAACTATTCAGCATTTACACAAGATTGCTATGCATATTTTGAATTTATTAGTTTATAAATTCCTCACTAAGATAAAGACATCCAAGTCATACAATTATTTTGGGGAGTTTTTCCCACACCAAAAACCAATTCTGCATACACTAATTGGGTGTTCAATTATTCAGTTCAATTCTGCCACTATCTACTAGTATTAGCACTAGATTGCACAAGTCAGTGGGTTCAATCCCATAAGCCTGCCCCCCAAATTCAGATGCCAGTTGCTAGAATGGCTAACAGTACCTGGTTGAACACTTTGCTTAAAACTTCTGATTTATTGTAAAGGGTATAGCTCAGGGCCAAAAGAGATACAAAAGGCAAGGAATGATAGGAGGGTGCAGCACAGTCTTCTGCTCTCCCTCTGACTCTCTGGACTGACTAGCTTCCCAGCACTTTGATACATTCACCAACCGGAAGCTTTCCAAATATTCTTTTGTTGTTGGTGGTGGTGAGTTTTTTAGACAGGATCTCACTGTATAATCCAGACTGGCCTTAAACTCACTATATAGCTCAGACTCTCCTCTATCTCATGGCTATCATCCTGTTTCAGTTTCTGAAGCGCTAGGATTACAGGCATGTGCCATCACATCCAACTTTTTCAAATATTTTTGCTAAAGAGCTTTTATGGAGTTCAAGGTGCAGCCCTGGTGTTCAGGAGTGGAATAGAAAGCCCCTATCTTATAATTATGTGGTCTTTCTGGAGACCAGCCCCATCCTAAATTACCTTATTATGTAATTAATGTTGTATTTGAAAGAGGTTTACTATTAATAATAAATTCCTATTCTATCATTTTTTAAGAATTCAAGGGTTTTAGGAGGTTGGTACCAGTAACCCAGGACAAAGACCCAATGAATATATTTCTGACTATACTACAGTTCCCAAACTACTTATCATAGTCCATTTTGAGTTACTATAATGAAATACCTGAGATTGGAACTTACTGTTAAAAGATGTTTCTTTAGCTCACAATCTTGGAAGTTTAAGAGAACATCATATTCACTTACTTGGCTCTGGTAAAGGACATGGCTCAGGGAAGGTGGCACTATAACGGTGTGAGGATGTGTGAAAACGAGGAGATTAGAAACAGAAAAGGGAATCAGGGAGTTGCCATGCTTCCTTACAGCAATTATCGTGAGAGTCAATCCAGTTCCATAAGACGTGCATTAGTCCCTTCCACAGGGAGCGCAGCTATGACTCAATTACCTTTCATTAGGCTCCTCCTCTTGAAGGTTCCGTAGTTCAGCACCACCACACTGTGAACCAACCCTCCATCACGTGAAACTTTGGGACCAACCAGGTCCAAGCACAGCGCTACTTCGTAATAATTCCCAGAGAAGGAGAAGGGAAAGGAGCAGGGGAAGGGAAAGGAGGAACGGAGCAGGAAGAGGGGAAGGAGGATGGAAAGGGGGAGGACAAAGAGGAAGAAGAGGCAGAAGTGGAGAAGAAGATCAAGAAAGAGGAGGGCCCTGCACCCCATCCCTTTATTTTTCATGAACAAATTCTATTTAAAACTCCAGAGAGAAATAGTAGACAATAAAAGAAAAAAAATCTTCAGAGGAGGAAAACTTAGGGAAAAAGGAGTTAATTTTGGGAGACAAGTCAATTTGGAATCAATAGGAAAGCTATGGTTAATTTAGGCAGAATGGCTTTAGAGTTAGGCAAGTCTAAATTTGAAACTCATTTCTACGCCTTTCTAAGAGGGGACACTTAAGTAACATAATGATTCTGAGCCTTAGTTTCTCACAAGTAAAAAAGGGAAATAGTGGTGCCTGCCTGTGAGTCCAGATCACAAGTGTGAGGCCAGCCTGACCAGCAGCAGCAACAACAACAACAAAGTAAAATAAGCAGAATTTAAAAGTAAAAATAAATAGAGAAATGGTACAACTTGCAGGATATAGGACGCAATGAAATTGTAAAAAGGACATTCTTCACTTGGAATTGAATTGTTTGAATAATACTTGTGTTTGTAGGAACAACAGTGGTGGTGGTGGGGGCAAGTGTCAGTAAAGCCTTCAGGCAAATCAAAGTCCATAATAGTGAGAGTAGGGAGAAGAGAGTAGAGAGTCCATTTGTTAGATAGCAAATTAATCTTCCTGAAGCATATAGTAAGCATGTTGATCACATATGCATATTGCTCTATGGGGTCAAATAGCTATCAGACTTCTAGAAAACAGAAAAAAGAGCTCTAAGAATTGGGGCTGCATAACTCAAAAGGAGAGTACTAGCTCAGCATGCACAAAGCTTTGATTTCTATCCTTGCCCTACAAAACCAAACAAACAAATTAAAAAAAAATCAAACAACACCCCAAGCATAAAAGAGTTCTATGTTAGCATTGAATATCATGGTGTGAACACTCCAGTCACAGCCAGTATCTAGGTAGCAGCCTGACATCATTGAATGCATGTGTGGGAAGATGTAATTGTTCAGTGGCAGGGTCCATGCAGGCCAGATGCAACTTCCTGCTTACTGTGTGTGCACAAATGGGAGAGCTTTCACAACATGAGAAATTGTCCGACTAAAGTCTAAGCAAAGGTTAAACATTGATGCTGCTTTTACCTTGAAATCATTTGTGAGAGCTGGTGACTTTGTTTTACACATGTGGCCTTCTGGGCTTAGGCAAGGGCACCCTAAGGCTCAGGCTCACACATGTGATAGGGCCAAGAACAGACCACCTTCCCATGTTGCAGCCCTGAGATCTACAGCTTCTGTGTAACCAGAAGTAACACCTTCTCCTCTTCCATACTCTAGACACTGAATGGAAATTTGTCATCAAGCTAGTCAAAGGAGGAGAAGCAAAAACTTTTTTCTGAGCAATTTTAACTACTGACTTACCTTTGAATTGATCAGTGGCCATTTACTCTGTAAATCCAAACTATCCTTAGACACTTGGCATCAATAAATGCAAATTATCTCTGGAGGAGCATACCCTCATCCCAGACTTCAAAAGTACAAACAGTAGTTTTAAAAGAAAAACGAGCATTCTACAGTACAAAACTCATTGAAATATGGCACCATGCAATATAAAGCAGAAGCAACATAAAGCAGAAACAGGCCACTAGAGACTTCAAATATTGGAATATAAAATGAATATGGTTATTATATTTAAAGAAGTAAAAGACAAAAATATTTAGAAACAGAAATCACAGTACTGCCAATCATATTTTAAAAGGTTCAAATAGGACTTATGACATTGAAAAATATAATTCTGTGGTGGCTCACACCTGTAATCCCAGCACTGGGGAGGCTGAGGCAGGAGGATTGCTGTGAGTTCAAGACTAGCCTGGGGTACCTAGTGAGTTCCAGGTCAGTCTCAACTATGCAGTGAGACCCTGTCTCAGAAAACCAAAACAAAGAAAGAAAAAGAAAAATATGATTCTGTAAAATTATTGCTTCTCATAAGTTTAACTTGCCTAAAAATTGGCTGGATGTCTTGTCAAAACATAGATTCCTGGGCCCTACTCCCATGGATTCTGATTGAGTTGGCCTGAGGTGAGCCCTAAGAACTACCATTTACAACAAGTTCCCAGTGATACAGTGCTTCTGGCCTGGAGGCCATGTTTTGAGTAACACTATTATAAATAAGAACCCCAGTGTGTGAGCTTTATCACAGTTTAAATCATGTAAAGATGAAATCAATAAGCTAGAAGGTATGTCAGAATAAACTATTCAGAATGTATGCAGAAAATATTAACAGATAGAATATATAAGAGATAGAGAATCATGGAGAACAAAGCACAAGAGAGAAAAGGTAGCAGAAACCATGTTTGAAGTGAATGATGACTGACATTTTGCAGAAGTGATAAAGTATATGATTTATAAGTTTGAGAACAAATTAAAAACAGAGTGGAAAGGAAACCACCTTAATACTTCAATCAGCTAAGTAATTAGTTGGTTGCTTTGCTTTTAAGTGCTATGACTATGAAGACATAACATATAGCAGCATGATGATACTTCTCAGAAGTCGGGTCCAGATTCCTTCACCCGCAGCTTTGAATGGTTAGAGAGTTAAGGATATTGGAGGGCTGAAGCAGGGCTTTTCCTCTGATGATGGCAGGAAACAGTAAAAAGGCCTATGTATTCCCTTGAGCTGCCCTAGAGACAGCCAGGTTGTGAGACTGTGTCCTATTAGTAAGAGGCGCTATGACAGAAGAGGCATTTATATCTGGAATCACACTTGAAATTACATTATTAAGTCACAGTCCTTTATCAGAACAGGAATGATTAGAATCTGGGGTGGCCATGACTTAAGGAGGATTTCCTAGACATGTCCTCCTGCTGTGTTTGGAGGTGTTAAGAGAACTATCTGACAGGACATAGCAGATTAATATTCAGTGGCTTTGAAGCAAAGCCCATTTGTCTCGTTTGCTGTATGGTCAAAGACTATCTTCTGAAGGAAAGTGCATTTCTTTTAATTTCAAAGACATTTTCAATAATAAATATTAAAACAAAAATGATTGAAATTGAAATTCAAAACATAATTAAAAAAATGCCAACAAAGAAAAGCTCAGGTCCTGATGGCTTCACTGCTGAATTCTACAAGACATTTAGAGAAGAACTATTGCCACAATTCTTTAAACTCTTTGATGAAATTTAAAGGGAAGCAATACTTCCAACAACATTCCTGGAAGCAAGTATTACTTTGATTCTAAAACCAGGGATAGACATAACCAAAAAAAGAGAATTACAGGCCAATCTCCCTAATTAATGTAGATGCAAAAATCCTCAATAAGATACTGGCAAACAGAATACAGAGTGTCATTAAAAAGATTATACACTCTGAGCAAGTCAGATTTATCCCAGGGATGCAAAGATGATTCAACATATGTACATCCATAAATATAATACACTAGGGCTGGGGATTTAGCTCAGTGATTCTGCTGCCTGCCTTACAAGCACAAAGACCTGAGTTCGATCCCTGGTACCCCAAAAAAAAAAAAAAAGTAATACACTATATTAACAGAGTCAAAACCATATGATCCTCTCAACAGATGCAGAAAAAGCGTTTGACAAAATTCAACACTCATTCATGATAAAAACCCTACAGAAAATTGGAACAGATAGTCTTTATTTTAACTTGATAAAGGCTATCTATGAAAAGCCAAAAGCCAACATTATACTAAATGGTCAAAACCTGAAAACCTTCTTGATAAAATGAGGAACCAGACAGGATGTATGCTATCACCATTCCTATTCAATATAGTTCTGGAAACATTAGTCACAGCAATTAGACAAGAGAAAGAAATAAAACAATAAAGTTAGGAAAGAAAGAAGTGAAACTGTCCTTATTTGCTGATGATACGATACTCTACATAGAAGACCCAAAGAACTCCACCAGAAGACTTCTAGATTTGATAGACAGATTCGGTAGAGCAGCTGGATACAAGGTAAATACTCAAAAATCAATAGCCTACTTGTACACAAAAAACAGTTTTACTGAGAGACAAATTAGGGAAACAATCCCTTTCACAATATCATTTAAAAAAATGAAGCATCTAGGAAATAGTCTTATGAAAGAAGCAAAAGACCTCTACACTGAAAACTATAGCAGTCTGAAAAAAAGAGATCGAAGAGGATATCAGAAAATGGAAAGATATCCCCTGCTCCTGGGTAGGAAGAATCAATATAGTGAAAATGGCCATATTTCCAAAACTGCTATTCAGATTCAATACAATCCCTATTGAAATCCCAACAGTTATTTCATAGAACTAGAAAAATAAAATCCAAAAATTCCCTGGGAATCAGAAGAGACCCAGAACAGCAAAAGCAATTCTAGGCAACAGAGGTATGGCAGGGGATATCAAATACCCAATTTGAAGCCATACGAAAAACCACTGTGATAAAAAAAGCATGGTACTGGCAAAGAAACTAACCTGAGGATCAATGGAATAGATTAGAAGATGTAGAAATATCTCCTGACATACTCAACTACCTCATCTTTAACGAAGGCGCCAAACACCTTCTCTAGAGAAAAGATAGTCTTTTAAATAAATGGTGTCGGAAAAAAATGGATTTCAACTTGTCAAAGATTGAAACTAGACCCTTGTCTTTCACCATGTACTAAACTAAAATCCAAGTGGAT
>NW_022900945.1:29591620-29655319 GCF_012274545.1 Fukomys damarensis | reverse complement strand
ATCACTGGTCATTCGAGAGATGCAGATGAAAACAACACTGAGATTCTACCTCACCCCACAAAGAATGGCTGCTATCAAGAAATCAATCAATAACAAATGTTCGCAGGGTTGTGAGGGAAAAGGAACCCTTCTCCATTGTTGGTGGGAGTGCAGACTGGTGCAACCACTATGGAAATCGATATGGAGATACCTCAAAGAGCTGGGACTAGAGGTTCCATTTGACCCAGCCATCCCTCTGCTGGGTATCTTTCCAAAAGAATTAAAAGAATCATACCACAGTGATGTATGCACACCCATGTTTATAGTGGCACAGTTTGTAATAGCTAAAACTTGGAAACAGCCATTTGCCCATCAGTTGGAAGCTGGATAAAGAAGATGTGGTTTTTCTATAAAATGGAATACTACTCAGCTATAAAGAATGAGAAAATAGATTCATTCATAGGAAAATGGATACATATTGAGGATATACTCCTAAGTGAAATAAAAAAGTCACACCTGTGTAAATACCGAATAGTTTCTCTGGTGTGAAAAACTATAATAGTACATAAGATCCTAGTGAGATAATTGACCATGTGAAATAGGAAGAAAAGTTCTAAAGCTGTAGGGAAAATGAGAAGGGTAGGGGAAAGGTAACAAGGCAAAAAAAAATATGACAGAATGAAAAAATGGAAATAAAGTGTTTGTAAATGGTGAGGGGAGGAGGGGTGAAGGGAGGGCAGGGACAAGGGGAAAAAATGAGAACCAAGACCTATCATGTAAAGGTACAAGATCCCAATAACGAAGGTAATTGTACTGTATAACTAAAATGTACCAATAAACTCAATAAAAGGCAAAAAAAAAAATGATGGAACTGAAAACCAGCAGATAAAATTCTCTCCTTATCCCTTAGTTAATTTCAGTAAATTAACTGTATGTCAAAATAAAATCTATTTGATGATCTCATGGGATAACAGAAAATAATAATTAGCTTGAACAATATAGTTCATTGAAGAGTATCATTAATACAATTCTTTCCTACATAAATATTTACTATCAGAGACTTACTCTTTGCTAACACTTATAAATGCTGGGGATAGAAAGATAAGTAAAGGGTAGCAAGTATACCTCAGTGATAGAGTGCCTGCCTAACATGCATAGGCTCTGAGTTTGGTCCTAGCATTTTTTTAAAAAAAAAGACAAAACAAAAAGATAAATAGTTGAATAGATTTCTACAATTATATTATTGTAACTGATACACATCTATATCTCTTGCTATAAGCAACTATAAATCAAGACAAAACATATAAGGCCAACTATTTTTAGGTAATGTACAGCAGTTGACAGCACTCTGCAATCCTGAGGAAAATTAAAACAAGAGGTGAGCCTCATAATTGTTCAACTGTCTGTGATTCTTGATCCTGATGCAACAGTTCAAGTCTGAGCAGAATGTGGGGGACTCCTTGAGCCAAGGAGGCCAAGATCAAAGTTTGGGTCAGCTGAAATGGCCGAGATCCACAGAATGGATCATCAGAGGCTGGGAACTATGCAGAGTAGGGCCCTCAGTAATCTCTGTGAGACCTACTGTGAATTTGTGGCTAAGGACTGGTCACATAAAGTTGGGGTGGAACCATAGTAGAGTGTGAAATAGGAGCACTAAAAGTTGAACAGTGGCCTTTCTCTGGGAAAATGGAATTCTAGCTTTGCTAAAATGGCATACCTTGAAACATTCTGGTATCCAACAGCTATACCGAAAAGCTCCACCTTAGGAATAGGGGCACCAACCTAAAGTAAGGCTTACGCAAGACTCTCCCTAACAAAGTCTAAGATCATGATTCAACAAAGTCTTCAGAGGAGACAAAATTTGGATACAGTCCTAATAAGTTAGTTGTTGGATTCCAAACACAAGGCACAAAGCCAAGCTTCCTCCTGAACAAAGCAATCAAACGGCAGTAAAAATGTTTAATACAAGAATTAAAATTCTTGAGAAGAATATGAAAGAAGTGAATCAGAATCCAGTATTTAATAAAAGTTGTTACACATTATAAGCAGGGAATTATGATTCACAGTCAAGAAGCAAAGCAGCACATAGAAATTAGCCCTGAGATGGACCAAATACTAAGTATAGAAGACAAGGATTGTGACTAGAATGACTCATTGCTTTCAAAGTCATCATGACTTGGTAAGAGAAGCAGCTATGTTTTTGAAAAATGCTACAAAAGGAGAAATGAACAGTATTAAAATTTTGTAGTTTGTATGGTTAGGACTCAAAGAAAGGAAATGGTCAAATCTGAGGGATGAATTTTGAAAAAGTTCTTAGGAAATCATCAGCAATGGATCTTAAAGGATAAGTAGAAGTTTATAAGGCACTGGAGGAGTGGGGGATAAAGGAAGTCCCAGCTGATATCAACAGGAATGTACGTAAAAGCAACATGACTTGAAGTAGGGGCCCTCTAAGCATATTACTGCTTAAGAAAATGGTTCTTCATCTGTATAATAGGGGTATTAATAACTGCTACTCCTTTTGGTTGTTGTGAGGATTAAGTAAGGTAATAAAAAAACAGTACATGACTCACTCACTGTAAGCACTCACTAATGCTAGTTATTAACTTGGTGAAATTGCTTTCTGTATTTTGGAAGAAGCTACGTACATCAGTGTAGCTATAGTCATAAAGGAAAAATCATAAAACCTAGTATGGGGCCAAAGTTAAGTGAAACAGAAGGTATGAAAATTCCTAGCCGTGTTGGTGCTCAATCAGCTCAGGGCAAAGCTTTTATGGGTTCACTCTAGAGAGGCAAAACAAGAACAAAAAAAATGAATCAAGTTCATTATATGTGGCCTACAGGAATGATAATGGGCCGAGAGCACTTATACTTTCCCCAGCACAATGATGTCGATTCTTCTCTTTGTGAAAGGCTAATAGACAAAATCAGGATCACCATCCAAACAGCTTAAAGTTCAAAGAGACATGCTTGCAAATAATGGCTGCAGATGAGAAAAAGGGTCAACATGGAGCAAAATTGCCAATTAGGCCAATATAAAACAGATCAAATGTACCCTGGAAGATATAAACTGAATGCGATGTTAAGAAATAGAAGTATGACTGAGAAAGCGATGACATAAAAATCAAAGGGTAAGCACTACTTAAATTTCCTTAGTGGGTAAAGTAGGGATATATCCTTCATTCTAAAAATTGTTAAAGATAATTTCCTAAAATGATACATTGAGGTTATTTTTAAATTTGTTTATTTTCTTTAATGCTTAGGTCAAATAACCTTTCTAACAGTAATACAACATTCAATTACAAGGGTTCGTGCTACAAATATATATACACCCACCTTCCTCTATCCATCAAACCTTGATTGAATGCCAGGGCACTGCATCATGTCCTGAAACATTTGAAACTTGTCAAACAGGGGAGAAAATGAATCCTTGAGATATGGGCTTCCTTTAAAAAATGACTTGCTCAAATTTAGAGACCATCTGGAGAAGGACTAGCCTCTTTATCTACGCCCCCACTTGCTCATTCATCAACTCTTCTCCCTGTGCTGAGAGGGATTTAAAAATAAGTAAATAAACGAGAGAAGTTTCAGTCTGTGTCCTTAAAGAACTTTTGGTCTTAAGTTAACAACCTATCAGTATAAAGTACAAATGAGCTAGTTCAACTGCTGGCTCATAGTACACTCAAAATTATATAAACAGTTCAAATGAAAACAACTGCATCTTTTAAAATCTTGAAACAATAACTTTGAAAAAAAGACTTTCGGTGTGTTTATTCATGTTAAATATGGTGATAACAACCTCTCTCTCATCTTTTTGTAAATATGAAAGGAACTTTTAGGTTACATATTTATTAGCTTAATGGACATATGATCAACATAAAACCTTAAGGCAAGGAGTTCTTTGATATGACTACACAGAAAGCATCACAGAATTAATGACTTAGAAGCAGTAGAAAAACAATTTCAGTTCGAGTTCAGTTTGGGAGGTTTTCTCTATCTATCAAAAAGTCAAGACTGATTATAAATCCTTTTCCATTGCTGTATTACTCTGAGAGAGACAGTGGAAAGTGTGACACACAAGGAAAGAGATGTAACTTTGAGGCACAGTGTGAAATTCAAAATCACATAAGATTTACTCAGATCCCACAAAGGGGAATCTCTGAAGGAAAGATTATGGGCTTCAGACTAAGAATCCCATAAGGAGCTGAATCCTTGCCTAAGGATTCCTAATGCCTGATCCTAATGCCAAGAATCCCAAATTTCCTAATGCCTCTGATTTTCATTTCTTTTACCTCTAAAATTCCAGTCCTTAGGTACATAGTTGTATTTGATAAATACTCGTAGAATAGAAACAATAATATCCCATTGCAATGCTGGAAAATGAAAAGTATCTTTTTGAAATATTTGTATAATGCTTTCCATACCAAAGGTGCCAAATAATTGCTTTCTGTTCCCATTCCTTAGGAAAAGAAGCTACACCTTATAATGTGTTTGATTTATCATAGTAGCTATCGTAGTACTGGGAATAATAAAATACATCTTTATTGGGTATTTAATAGTACTCATTTTATGTAACAATAATTGTAATGTGGGGATTGGTGTCAGGCTGACTTGTGCAGAGTATATTACTGCAATCTAGGCAAACAGTGTTTCAGACACCAGCTGCAAACTGCAAGCCTTCAGGGTGTATCCGCAGATGTGTTCGACATGGCCTACACAGAGCTTTTAAAGTATGAGTACCTCTTGAAATGTTGTTAGGTTTGTGCATAAGGTGTTCCACCTTATGCAATTTTAAAATTAAATTTGGTGGTAGAATATGGTCAGATTTTTTTGTTAAATGATTTATTTAGAAAAGAAAATTTGATAATCAAGTATAATTTGGGAAGAAAATTTCATTGGTTTATGAAGTCATTAAAATCCACTGTTGCAGATCAAAGAATAAAATATGCTGTACTTTGCTATCAATATCAATGTTCTTGTCCTGCTAGTTCTTTGGACAATATTTGCTATTAGCTTCTAAGTTTACCCCCACCTAAAAGCACACAGGATCTTAGAGAATACTCTATGGGTTTCAGAAATATCCTATTGAATAATATACCTTTTATTTCTACTGAAGGATTTATGTACTTTTTATTAGTTCACATATAGTGTGAAAAGTTAAGTACCCTGATATATTTGAAAATTACTGAAATGTTAGTATTTATTTTGCATATTGTAAGGACAGAACAAAAATTATTGACTGAAACAATTAATGGATTGATCAAAGGGATAAACTGAACAAAGGCAAAGAATTACAAGATGGAGAAGGATTTGGCTGGTGTTCCCATAATAAATTTGGTTTTATTGTTTTAGAGTCCCAAGCACCTGTACACTGTTAGGAATGGCAATATTTCCATATTATGCTTATGAATACTGAAACAATTGAATATAATCCAAGAATATGAATACAGAATAAACTGTTCATAGTTAACACAGTAAAATTAATGTTAGAATCCAAATTTTCTTAAGGAAACAATCTAATGGAAAAATAAATTGGTGAAAGGATGTCTGTAAGTAAATGAAAATATAAATGACTAATGAAATTAAAATATGAAACTATCAGTGTTTGAAAAATGCAAATGAAAACCACAATGAGATGCCTTCTTATATCAGAAATATTGTCAAAATGCTTGAATTTTGATAGCATCAAATATTGGGGAGAATATGCAGTATCTAGTCAAACACTGGTCATTAGTGTCAACTCAGTGTTAATAGCTTGAGATGACAACAGAGACTAAGGAAAGGGCTGTGAGGAAAAGCACAGCCATTGTTGGCTCAGTGGAAAAGCAAGTGACTTTAGAGTAAGTATGAAAACAACAGACAGCAAGAGATGTCCCTTGTTCTGAAAGAAAGGGAACTCTGAGAAGATTTTGTGCTCTAGTTTCAAGAGGGCGAGAAATGGTCTTACCCATCTTGAACCTATGGCTTCATATAAGAAATTTTCCAAACAGTTTTTTTTTCTGTATTTACTTCTTTTATAAAACTTTCCTTTACTATACAAATAAGCCCTGAAGAAAAATTGTATCATATCTGAAAAATTATTTGGAATAGAATTATAAAACATTTCAAATATCAGAAAAGTGTAGGGAATATTTGAATAATCACATTTACATTTAGTACCTAGAAAACATATGGTAATATTTTGCCACAATCACTTTCAATTTTTCTGTTAAAATGAAAATTCAGGTTTTTTTGTTTTTTTTTTTTTGGTACCAGGGATTGAACTCCGGTCCTTGCACTTGCAAGGCAGGCCACCGAACCACTGAGCTAAATCCCTGGTGGAAATTCAGTTTTAATTCAAACTTAATTCCACCCTGATTTCATTTTTTTTTGTCCTCTCCCCATTAAATTTAATCTTTACACTTTTCTTATTTCCAATATGCCAGTGGTGGCATAGGACACTTGATGAATCACTGACCAGTATTCCATCCTATGACTCTGTCATCATACCCAGAAGTTTTTTTTGGCTATTACTGGAAAAAAAACTCAAACAAACTTAGCATATCCTCTTGTGTGCATGCATGTGGACACCTACTTTAGAAATAGAATTGCTTGAGCAGAAGGTTAAATGCAGGTTCAACTTTCCTTGATGCAGTTAAATTGTTTTAATATTTTACTCCCCAAAAGTAGTCCTGCTACTGCATATTTTCTCCAACATTTGATGCTATCAGAATTCAAACATTTTGACAATATTTCTGATGGGAGAAGATATCTCATTGTGGTTTTCATTTGCATTTTTCTGAATACTGATAGTTCATATTTTAATTTTATTAGTCATTTGCATTTTCCTTTATTTAAAGTCACTCTACCTTTCACCAATTTATGTTTCTATTAGGTCAGCTTCTTATTGATTTGGAGGACTCTTTTAGATTCTGGATTCTATTTCAGACAGCATTTCATACATTAGCATTTGAAGGAAAATGCTTCAAAATGCCTATTAAGTCCTGTGCTGCAGTCCTGTAATCCCAGAATACGGTGAGGCAAACTCAGGAGAATTGTAAATTCAAGGCCAAGCAGGGCAACTTAGGGACATCCTGTATTAAAATGAAAAACAGAAGCTGGGGATTTAGCTCAGTGGTTCCACTGCCTGTCTCACAAGTGCAAGGACCAGGTTTCGATCCCTGGTACCAAAACAAACCAACAAATAAGAAAAATAAAAGGACTGCAGATGTAGCTTGGAGGCTACTATACCCCCAACCAAACGAAATCAGTATATCAAAAAAAATTAATATCCTTTACTGTTTGGAATTTTAAAATTTCCATTTGGCAATGAGATTGGGTGAGGCTTCCACTTTGAGGATATAATTTATTTTTTCTTTTGATATCATTTACTGAAGAATTTAAACACACTCTTGTAAAGATACAGAGGATAGGCTAGAATTTCAGATGACATCTATCTGTGGTATCCATTGTCAGTTTAAGTTTTGAACAGTCTTTCTTGTGGGTCATCCTTTCCCAATAAAGAAATCTTCACTAGCCAGGCATTGTGGCCCCCGCCTATAATCCCAGCACTCAGGAGGCTGAGGCAGGAGAATCGCTGTGAGTTCAAAACCAGCCTGGGGTACATAGTGAGTTCCAGGTCAGTATCAACTACATAGTGAGACCCTGTCTCAAAAAACCCAAAAAAGACAAAAGAAATCTTCACTAAATGCAAGGTGATAAGAAGAGAATGCTGTGGTCACATCACCTGTTGTAGTTGTTCAGGTCGCAGGTCCTTCACTCCTAGGGATTTATGAATTGGAAGTGAGCCAAGTGAATGCAATGGTTAATTTTCTGTGTGAACATAACTGGGCCACAGTGTCCAGATATTTCATTAAATGTTATTCTAGTTGTTTCCATGAGAGTGTTAACATTTAAACAGATGAATTAGAGTACAGAGATCACCTTTCAGCATGTGGACAGGCCTCACTCATTCAGATGAAGGTCTGAATAGAACCAAGACTGACTCCCCACCTCAGCAGGCAGACTTTGGGCCGGAACCGCAACACTAGCTCTTCCCTGAAACCGCAGCCTCTTTACATTGGACTTGCCAGCCTCCATAATTGCGTGAGCCAATTTCTTAAAATAAATCTGTTTTTCTTGGTAATCTTATTGGTTCTGTTTCTCTGGAGAACTCTAAATAGCATCCTTTACTGCACAGTTACTGAAGTGAACACTTCTCACATTACCGGAATGTTTCAGGTACAGATTGTCCCCAATTTAAGATGGTTCAACTTGCAATTTTTTTAAAAAAGTACGGTAATGTGAAAGCAGTACACATTCAACTGTTCTTTAAGTTTTCCATATTGATCTTTTCCTGGACTAGAGATATTTAGTAAAATACCCTCTCTGTCCTGAGGCTGGACAGCGGCAACAAGCGCAGCTCCCTGTCAGTCATGTGACTGTGGGGGAGCCACCAGCACCTTATAGTGCACTGCATTGCTGAACTATGTCAGTGCATTATATGCAGTTTTGACTTACGGCATCTTTAAGTTACCATGGATTTATTTTTATTAGGACATAGCTCATCATAAGCATAGGAACGTCTATATTTCTTGTCATAGCTGGCACATTAGGCCAAGAATATATTCACATCTTCTACATTTATAGGGAAGGGAAAATCTCCCATAAGTGTCTATAATTATTACTGATTCAAAATCATTAGAGTCATAAAGATGGAAGGCATCCCCAAAATTTATTAGTGAAAAGGCGGAGGCTTTATCCCTGCATTCAGGTTGGAGTATAAATTTAAGGCACGCTTGGACCTGAGGTCAGATCAGTAAGCAGTTGTCAGTTTATAAGGTCAATTTCTGAGTGTTGGTGATGGCAGCACATTGCTGAATTGAAAAAAAAAATTGGTGGCAATTTCTGTGTTTAGAGAGAAAAATGCTGTATTTATTTTAGGAGGCAGAGGAATACCTATGCTATGTACTTTCCATCTTTGGCCTAGAATTTAGGACTGTGACATAAAAAAAATCCACTATCTCATGTGAGAATTAGCCTAACTCTCCAGGGCCAGAAGTGCCAAACCTCTAGTTAGTCTATCTTTGCATGAGAATTCCTTCTGTATATTTCCTTTGAGAGCATGAAATAACAATAAGATCCTAGTAAAATAACTTACCACTGAACCACAACTAATAGACAAGATAATTACCTAATTTATTTAATCATGTTCTTTTATTGAATAATTACTATTATTATACTCCAACAATATGTTTTCTTTAAAATGAAAGCACAGGGTTCTTTTGAATTTCTCAAATATTTTCGATCATTGCTAAAGCTGGGCATGGTGTCACACATCTTTCATCCCCAAGCTCAAGAGTTTGAGGCAATAGGATCACCAGGAGTTCAAGACCAGCCTGGGCTACATAGTGAATTCAAAGCCTGGAATATATAGCTAGACAATATTGCAAAACAAAACAGTGAAGAAATATTTGCAGTCATATCACTGGTACTTAATAACATGTTGCTTTTTTTTGTTATCAAAGGATGTTTACAGTTCTCATGAAGACTGTAGCTACTTGAGGGCCACAACTTAGCCTTTTACTTCTTTCCTATCCTCTATATGACCTCAGTGAATAGTGGCTGGATTAAACTGTTTCTAAGGGACCATTAAGTCACAGGTCTTGAAGACTCCTTATGTAGTTGCAGAAAAAAAAAAAAGGCCAGAGTGTTCTTGGCATCACCAAGAAGGGTATTAGAATGAAAATAGAAAGTATAATGTTACCCTTGAAGAAGATCATTTCCAGAAAGCTGTAACTGAACTGGAAAAGGGCCAGAGACAGGCAGTTTTTGGTTGATAAATGTGCTGAAATAGCTTCCCAAAGAGAACAAACTAAAATGACTAGCATTATAGCATTATGGCCTCATTTAAAGATCTTTGTCACCAGAGAAATAGCTATAACAAGTCATAAAGTAAGGAGATGCCGAGAAATGCTGGTATATAAGACTCCGAAGGAGCAGCCTCTACTGGACAGTATTCCTGAGAGGACCCTTAGGGTGGCTAGCTGGCAAAAGAGCCTCAGTTTTAGTTGGCACATACAGCTTTAATCACAGGCTGTGTGAACAAGAACATTACTTCTGCCTTTAGGGATTCAGGCCTGCAATGACAGACTCTGCTCTCCAGAGATAGAAAAGACCTAGATTGCCCATAGATCTTCAGGTCCCTTTTACTTCTAATCTTTGTTAGAAGAACCAGCTGCCTTTAAAATTTTCCAATCAGATTCTACCTTTTAATCTACTCAGCCAAATCAAGGCTCATTCTTATGCTTACCTGGATCTAGATTCTCTGTCTCCTCACCTGTACTTTTACCAGGGTCAATGCTCACTGTTACTCTTGATCCCAGGAATGCAGCTATGTCTTTCCTCTGATGCTGCCCCAAAATTTTCTGCTTTGGTTCACCAGTGTCTTTGCTCACCCAGCTTTGCCTTTACAGTCAAAGAAGGGAAACTAGCATTCTCTATAAAGAAGAAGGGGAAGAAGGTTATGAATGCACCTATAAAATTTGACTCATTTAGTAATTTTCTAAAAGTTTAGGACCAGAGAAGTAAAAGTTTCTGCACCTTTCATAACTTGTAGCAGGCCCCAGGAATGCCATTTGCCCAGAGTCGAATAGGATAGGAATAAAAAGAGCCCCCAGAGAGCTTGAATTCAGGTAAGAAAGGTCTGATCCATTATTTCACTACAGAAAATTTATCAATATTAAGTGTTCATAACATTTGAAGATATCATTGAAGGGCAAATAGGCTTATTCGCTTGCTGGCATCAAACTGTTGGGCTGAGTATATAATTGCTTTACATAAGATTTTTCATTGTTTTTGTTATTGTCTATATGTTTATTACACTGTTGAAGTTTTTAGGTCTTTTTCGTGTTTCCACCAACCTATCCCAAAAGGAGGGAGCTTAAGGCTGCGCGTCTGTGGCTCCACCTTGACAATACTAATGCACACTTCCTGAAGGCATGTTCTGAGCTCAGTGCTTGGTATAGATTTTCTCATTTAATCCTCAAGACACCCTAATATGTAGGATTACTAATTAATATAGAGTTATATAATTCATGTATTGTTGTAAACATTTTGCAGTTGAGGAAATGGAGGCGCACAGAGGCTCAGCTACTTGCCCAAGTTCCAGTGCTGAAAATGGAATTCCAGAACCTGTCCATCTGATGACAGAGCCACAAGTGTGGCCAATCCATGTTGCAGAGGGCTTCAGGCCCTATTTCCTGCTTCTGTGGCTGCTTTGGAAAGTCCACCTCAGAAAAGGCAGGCATATGTCTCCTGTCCAGGCCTTCTTTCAGAGCTAGCAGTGTTGTCAATATGTAAGCCTGGTGCCCGATGAGATTATATCTACTGTAACCAGAAACCGAGAATGTAAAGTTAATAAATCTTCCACTCATGCCCAGGAACTTAGTAGACTGAATGTGAAGGAGGCCAAAGCAGATTTAAAGTGATTGAAATGACAAAAGGTGAAACTTGAGTGAAGTGAATGAATTACAAAAGCGTGTATGAATAGTATTACACAAGTGAAGCAAATTCAATATCAATTCAATTTCTGACCACGAGCAGAGGGAAAACAAGGGCAGGGGAGCAGAAGAGTCAAGGGTAATGAACAGCTTTATTACTTTTTCCCATGTGCTACTGCATATGGGTTTCTGCTGCTATTTATTAACATCCAGAGGTTAAAGTTTCTGTAAGATGCTGATTGTCACATTTTGGAAGGCTAACAAATAACTGCAGTGGAGAAAGTGGCTCAAAGTCAGATGATCATGAAATAACAGTTGCTTTTCCATATTGTAAAATTCAGATAATATTTTAGAAGTTAAAAATAAAGCATTTTAATACAACAGGCTGGGGCCTTCTGTGAGAGTTGGTAGCTTCTTTTCCATATGATAATCTCTACTGATGGTGCAGAAAATGGTGTGTAGATTCCCATTAAGCCATATCTGTTGTTCAAGGTGAATGATATTCAGCTTACAGGACGATAAAGTGACTTAGCCATTGAAGTATACAAGTCAATGGAGCTAACATCATTTCCATTTTAACTCGGAACAGCCTGGGTTCAAGTCTTGGTACTCAGTTGTGATGCATGTCTGTGGGTCAATTGTTCAGCTTCCTGAGCACCAATTTCTTTACTATAAAGAAAGATAGTCACTACCTCTCAGAGGATTATGAATAAAGAAGAATCTGGTAAGGGATTAGGCTCTGGCCCAGGGCGTAGTATGTCCTTTGTGAATATAGTAAATAAATGACACAAAATGCACCGTATTGTGCCACACATGTAGAGGTGCCTAGCGTGTGTCAGTTAGATGAGTTTTAATAAATGAGAAAAACTAGAAGCTGTCCTTAAGCAATAAATCTGCTTTTTATTTTAGCTTCTTGCTTCCATTTTTTCTAATAGTGCCAGCTGCACCTGTGCTCTTGGTGAAGGAGTGAGGATAAGGTACGACCCAGCTGTTCAAGAGACTCTTGACGAATTTGGCCATTTTCATCTGTCCTTAAAACATAATGCATGGGTAGCTATTTATATGAAATATTTATAAAGCCGGTCATGACTGTAGATACCTATCAGTCTTTTAGGTTAGGGGCTGAATCAAGATAATTATAAATGGGTGATATGGATGGTATATAAAAATCTTTATATTTATACATTCTACTTACTAAACATGTAAGACTTACAAATACCCATAAATATGCACAAACCTAATAGTCCCTCTCTTGTATATTTCTTCAAATACATAACCTTGTATTTCTTTCTTCATTTTCCTATATTTAGCAGATACAGGGCATGGAGAAATGTATCTGAACTATTACAGAACCATCAATACTAGGGTACTAAATCAATACTAAATAAGTTTCCTGTCAAAGAAAGAATTGAGGGCTTATGGTGGGGAGAACACATGCCCTTTAGGGGAGTATTGCTCAGCTCCTGCTGATTGCTACCATGAGAAAATTTGAGCAGATTGTTCTCTGATTTCTCAAAATAAACCAAAAATCAGGGATCTGATATGAGATTTATCAAATTTAAAGAATGGCACAAATATTTTTAAAACCATGAACAGATTAATGAAGCCTACTCACTTAGATGAATGTGACCCAATGGTTTGTGCAATCCCGGACTAACTTACACTGTTTCAATTATCTGAGATGAGGAAATATCTAGGTTAGAATTAGAGGAGCTTGTGCTCTGAGCTTGATTAATAGCGGAAGAGCCTAGATGTGGAAGCTAAGAACTGAAACCCAGGCACAAGCCTGTACGTGAGGCAGTGGGTCAATGCAAACTTGGCAGGTGAGACAAAAGTGTCCGATTCTTACAAAATATATCAGGAGTATAGCCGAAAATATTAGGAAAGGGGAAGGCTAGGAGCAGAACATGGCAGAGAGTTAGCATGGTGGAAAGGAAAGAGCGGATGTTTGTCTGTAAGACCTGTGCACACGTGCTTAGCTGCAGGGTTTCTGAGATGACAAAGGGTCTGAGAGGAGTGGCGTAGATGTGCGTTAGGACCGAGAGCTGGAAACTTGGTTTCAGATGTGGTTTTAGAATAAAGGACATGATTTAGCCTTCTTTGTGTTAATGAATCAGCACTCTCTTTGCTCTCCTTAACAACAACCCTAATACAGAGATGCGCCTGTGTGTCAGGGAAGGAACTAAAAGGAGCGAGGCCTCTGGAATTTAGCAATGAGCATTGGTTGGGAAAGCTGCTATGTGAAGAGTGCAAGATAGCATGAGAGGCACCTGACCTATCTTTTTAGCATCAGAAAACTCCACGTTGGGAATACTTAGAATTACGTCCTCAATCCACTTGCAGAAATGTGCAGTCCTAGAGATGAGAGCCTTAAAGGAATGACCCACACTGTTCTTAAAGAAGTCTTTTTTAAAAAAAAAAATGACTCCAAAGACCTCTGAAAAGCAAGAGATGTTCTACCCTTTGTACAGCATTTAAGATGTCATCTAAACTTACTGGGTATGTTTGGTGAACTTCTGTGGTGGCTCTGCCAGATATCTCTTTGCAAGGATGACCAATGGGCTTCTTTGAAAAGAACATATTTACAAGAGAAGCCAGACAAGAGTCGGTTCACTCAGTAAAGGAATCTAAATATTGCAGAAGTATCAGACGCATGGAGACAAAATATATAATGACTGTTAATGGGAGTTTATTTCATGGATTGGTGCTGGTCAGGTTCCAGTAGAATCCCTTATGAGCACCATGGAAAGCAGTTTAAAAAACAAACTCTTAAGATTGAATCATGAAATAATATGAATGAATGAGACACTGACAATGTGGTTCTTCCCTAACCTGCAATAGACACCACTGTAGCTTTAACTCAGTGGGACTGCAAGTGTTGGTGAGAGGCAGAATACTTAGTGACAATCCTGAGGTCTGCGAGGAGATGGTTCTTCTTAGGATGAGGGCAAGCAGGGTAGCAGCAGAAGGCACCTCTGACGGTGCAGGGGAGCTGAGCTTTCTTGAGCTCACAGATGAGGAATATTCTGCAGACAACTAGAAATATCTGGATGATGAGATAAGACTTTGAAGTGAAGCTTGAATAAACAGGAAGGAGGAATACACGTGATTGCTGTTTACATGACTTTCTGTGTGCTTATTGTCTGCCAAGGCTCAGTACAAATTCATGCTCTATTTTTAATTTGGGACATGAAATATGTATCTCTGCTGTTCACTATCAGTTGAATATAGTCGGTGGATCTTTGTTACCGGTGAAAAAAACCTGAGCTCTTATGAAAGAATTAGGTATCATCTTGAAATTTAGTGTTCTTAGGTTTGTGGTATGATTTCAAAGGAGCCATACTGGTCTGTGTCGTGCCTTATGACTTACAAATAAATAAACTCATGTATTTTATTTAAAGATGTATAGACAGACTTCTATATTACATGCTTGCATTCACAAAGAAAAACAAGCATGTATAAAGAGATGCAGGTATGTCAGAACTGCTAATCAAGAAATTCATTGTTTGAGATGCTAGGTCTCATTTATCTCACTGATAGTATCTTTATTTAAAATGAGACTTTGCAGGACCACAGATGGAAAGGAAAAGGTGTAGAAACTGAAACCATTGTTTCTTGTCCCACTTTTAAGTCTATGCGTGAAATTAAGTGGCTTGCTAAAAGGCTCATGTCAGAAAAATGTGCTAGCTTTATGGGAAAAGCACTGCATATGAAGAAGCATATTAATTTTTTCTTTCTGCAAGGCTTTTTGAATAGAGTTGAAATCAAGAAAACAATGCCCCTAAAAGAAGTAGTAATGCATTGTGAGGCAATTATATTATATAATTTAACCCCCATATACAGGGACTCTTTGGCAGACACTTGCAGTCCTGTGTTTTTCATTGTAAATGGCTTATATCAGTACTGACATCTTCCAGATGTTAGTAGCTTTGATTTTTTTTCCCCTGTGCTGCAAACGAGTTGGCATGGAAACAACTCTTTGCTGGCAACATGACATATGATTCAAGGCAAAATGCATTTTAACACAGATGAATAGTTCAGGAATCTGCCTTTAACAAAAGTCATTTTGAGAGCTGTTTTGAATCTGTTGGTGTTTTGTGACAACTTTTTCAACTTAGATGGGCGAAATCAAAGCATTCCGTGTTATGCAATGTAACTATTGCGAAAATGTGATTTGGCTCTTACACTGAATAAAACCTTCAAGTTTAGAAATGGACTTTAGGTATAAGGAATCTAAACAAAAAAGCCTTGCTTGGTGAAAATTACCTACTTGTTTTAAAGAATGAGCCCTCTAAAACAAACCAAATGGAGACTGGCAGTTTGTTTCTCAAACTAAGAGCTGGTGCTATAATTATTTTACATGGTTTGGATTTTTTCCCCTTAAGAGGACTGTACTGAAACAGAGAATAAACAGATTCCTTTCATTGTGCCTTGCTAGCTACCATTGTTCACCTACTGCACAGTTTCTCCACCAGTAAAGAAAGCAGGGAGTACAGAATGTTCTAGAATGTGCTGTTGTTTTTTTCTGCCTGACCCAGATACTGGGGATCTCAAGTGCTTGCCCATCCTGAGCACAAGAAGCACTGTTTTTCCTCCTGGTATTTTCACAGAAAAGAGGGCTGTGATTGAGAATGGCAGATGCCACTGCCAGGCCCAGGCATTTAGCTGCCCCTGACAAGCCCTTCAGACCCCTCTTTCTCACTGGGCTGGTGGATAAAGGTCACACTTTCCAGATGGCACAGCTACAAAGTGTGAGGCCTCCATTAGCTTGAGCCACAGGGACCATGTTGAACAGAATCTTAAGTATAACCCATGAGAAACATGTAGCTGAGTGTGAAAAATAAAAGTTTTTATGTGTTTGTTAAGACACTGAGACTTTGAAAGTGTTTATTACCACAGAGTAACTTTGAGCCAGCTGCTATGGTATAAATGTGTCCCCCGAAAATTCGTTGCTATGTCTGTGGCAATTCATGCTAATGGTATTTGGCAGTGGGGCATTTGGGAGATACTTAGTATTAGAAGAATCATGAGGCTAGGGTTCTCGTAATGGTGTTAGTTACTTTATAAGAATAGGGATTCCAGTTAGCACTCTAGGTCTGTCTGGCCATGTGATGTCCTTCATGTTATGTCCTCTGTCATGTTAGGATGCAGCAAGAAGGCTTTCCAGATGCCAAGCAGGTCTAGCACCGTGGCCCTGAGCTTTCTGACTTCTAGACCTGTGGGCAAAAGGGCTTCTATTCTTAATAAATCTCCCATCTTAGATATTTTGTGATAGCCACAGAAAGGAGATTAAGGTATTATGACATACTTTATAGATTATTCAGTTCAACTCCTTGTTATGCAGAAAGAAAAAGAAAACCCAAAGAAGGAAGTGACCCGCCCATTTATCACAGAGCTATTATCTGTACTTCCGCTTATGTGAGAAAACAAGGCCAATCCTGAGGCAGAGGCATTTTCCCTGTGGAAATATGAGGGTCTGTGATTTGTACCTCTCCTAGGCCTTTCCTAGCCAGTGCTTGTCTTCATAGCAAAAGATGTCATTCCACGTATCCTGACATTCTCTACTCATAAGATGACTATGTAAAAATGACTGAATAAGAAGGTTCGGGCAAGAAGAGGGGTTTGTGCTCATGGTGCATATACCTGGGCTTTTACTGCTTAAAGGATTTTCTTTTACTGGTAAACTTAAAATAGACACAGGGATGTCGTAAATGTTAAAAGTTGGCAGTGTGGAAGTGGAACTGTCAGAACTCATTTACTTAGGATAAAATGGAAGAGGGACAAAGCGTGGCAGTGCTGAGGTCAGATGCAGCCCATCATTAGCATCTCCGATGAGTCCCACTGTCCTGTCTTCCAAGGTGCCCGTGTACTGATAGTGACTAAGTCTTTAGCACCACCCTCACCTCTCCCTGAACTCAGGTGGAAATTTCTGGCTGCATTTATCCCAGACACCTCAAACTGAGTGTGTTGGTAACAAAACCTTTTATTTATCAGCTCCCCCGCAGCTGTTCCTCCTCCACTGTCCCCTACTTTCATACATGACTTTGTCACAATCTACCTAGTCTCCAAGTCAGACACTTGATCGTCACCCTAGACTGCTCCATTTGCACATCTTTCTCAGCCAACCACGGGTTCATGGCGTTCTTCCTGCCCCTGCTTTAGGTCAGGGTCTATTTTTTCCTGCCTAGCCTTTCTCACCAATCTTGCCAGTTATTTTGGTGAAAAACAAATCTCATCATATTGGCTCCCTAATTAGAAAAAGTCAATGGCTCTTTCAAGGCCCACAGTTGGAGTACAAGCTCCTCAGCACAGCTTGGTGTCTCTTGAAAAACAGACCATACTTTCCTTTTCTAGCCTCAGTTTTGGAATCTCACAGTGGTTCTCCTCTAATCAGTATACTGTCTGCTCCAGTAGTGTTTATGGACTTGCTTGCAAATGATGTAAATGTAACCTATTACAGCCTTTCAAATTTTTCTGATGTTTTGAGCTGCACTGATGTGGTTACTACACAGAGTCCTCTTTGTGTAACTAGGTGCTTTCTAATCAACCTTCGTGATAGTACTTAGAAAATCCCTTCCTTAAGAGACATTTCTTCAGGGACCAGGAATTTAGTTCAGCAGCACTGCAACTGCCTTGCAACAACAAGGTCCTGAGTTCAACCCCCTGTACTGAAAAAAAAGAAAAAGAAAAAGAAAAAAGAAACTTTTTTCAACTTCTTCAACATCCCTAACATCCCTAGTCAAAGTAAGCCATTCTGTCCTCTGTATGTCTCCACATCCCCACTGTGTCACCTAGAATCACAGTTTGATTCCTTGTCCACATCTCTACAATTACTAGATTGTGGGTTCCCTAGTACACCAGCCAGGTAAAATTCACCTTTGCCTCCCCAGGGTCTTGGTCAAGGCTTGGTACATAATTGAAGGAAGGGATGACTGAAATACAAAATACAAACATGATGTTTATGCTTATTTTTTCCCCATGACAATGCAATTTGGTCAATTTATTGCACTTTCCAAATACGACCTATTAGTTCCTAGGCTAGTAGGATGCCTAAGACGCTTCCTGTTCCCCAAGACCATGACATTTTCATCTCAAATTGCACGAAGACTTCTTCCAAGGAGGTTGCTGTTTCTTTGATAAATAGCAAACGTGTAAAGTACACTTGGCCTATCTATAAAGCCAACTTCCAATAAACAACCAAACCATGCAACCATTGTTATTATGTGTGATATATTGACATTTAACATTAACATCTGGCCGTAGTCTCAATAAGCCATACTGCATCTGAACGTGCACTGCGTGAGCTGTATATTGTTCCTGACCCTTAAAACAGCCATATGAGGCAGGGAAGACTAAGATAACACAAGACAAGGATTTGGGATCAATATATGTGAGTTAGAACACCTCTCCTGGCACTTCCTAGCATTATTAGCCTGGCCACATAGTATAATCTTCTCTTAACTCAGCTTCATCATTTGGATTTAATAATTTGCTGTTCTGATGATTAAATGAGTTTATATATTATATTATACATTATAGAAGATTTAAAAAAACCATCCCACACATAGTAAGTGTTTAATAAATTTTAACTATTGTTATTATTTCACAAATGAGGAAATAAAGATCAAAAAGTATACTAGCTTCCCAAAGCTCACATAATTACAACCTCAGGTCAGACAATATCAAAGTCTTTTCCCTTATCACTTCTTTGTGTATAGCGTAAGACTGACTCAATGCACTAAAGCCACATGTGCATTATCCAAATAACAGTCTCGTTAGTTTGAAACTGATGGTGTATATTTTACCTGTTGCTGCCTTCATTTTGGCCTATCCAAAACAAAATGACTCCATTATTCATTAGACTAATATGAGCATCTAGAAAATGTATGCAATCAAGGTTCAATAATCAGAGAGGCCATTTCCTTTTAGGCAAGACTTTGGCACCTAATGTTGAACCTCGGTTTCCTTCTCTGCAGAATGCTGTAGGGATCAGGGATGTGCCAAGAGCAGTGGTGTATGCGTGGCACACAGTAGGTACTCTCTAAACAACAGCCATGATCATCCTCATTGTCATCAATGCCAAGGATCCTAAAGCCGCTCTCCTCAAGTTCACCACAGGGAAAACAGGAACTTTCCATGTGCCTGAAGGCCACAACTCAGTGAGCTACTGCTTAGCCCGTTTATTTATGAAAGTTCTTTAATCCATTTAGCGGCTGGATTATAGCCTTAGGGCAACTACAGCAATGATTCTCAGTGTTAATTTGCGTGCACTGCCACAAACTGGTGGAGCACACAGCTCAGGCCACCAGCTGCACAGAGTGATTCCCTCTGCCATATGAGTTGAGCTCAGCATCAAGAATTCACAGGAGGAGAGACAGCGTGAGGGGTCCCATCTATGCTGAAGAGCTATGTCTTCCTGCCACAGAAGGAAACATGGTGGTGAATTATTGGAGCCCACACTGCTAAGGCAAACCAGAAATGATTTCTTATTAGCAGTAGTTGCAGCATTAATAATAACAATAGCCACAAAGTAACAAAACAGTCTCTGTCTTTGAAATATAGGAGAGAAGTAATTGGCCCAGAAAGACATTATCAGCTGGAATGTTCCATATTTGCTTGATTTACCATCTTCAAGCAGTTCAAACAGCTTTGCACAATAAACTTAAATGCCGAAAATGTCCTGCTCTTGCACTGAAACATCTTTTATATACTTGTTTCTGTAGTTTGGAACACTCTCATTGCAGAAATAAGAAATCAGAATAGACTCAATTTATTTTACTGATATTTGAAGGTAATTTTTTCCTTAATGAATGCATCTGTTTGGATGATAAATTGTCCATTAGACAATGCTCAAGTGTTTTTATGCTCTCTGTTTTGATTACGGAGCTTTTAATGTAGTGTTGCATCCACTCTTTGAGTTTTCTCTGCAAATCAGTCATTTGCCAAACAGAATAGATTGGAGAAAATGCCAGGCTGATTTTCTTCCTTAAGTATTTTAATTTATTAAATAAATGACCTAATAGATTGCATCAAGATGTATTTCTCTGCTTTGTGCTGACCTTACTGAGAGTTAATCAGTTTCGTAATGCTAATTAGATGTCAGCATTAGTATCCTGAGCATACATAGAGATAATGGCTGCAGCCTGCAGCACACAGAACACCCAAGACTCGACCCTGTTTCTTGTGCCCAACACAATCACAGGAATTTCTGGATTCGTTCCGCTTTCCAAAGGGATAGTGTGCTGTTTGCTTCCTTTCAGACTCATGAGGGAATGTGTTCAATGCAGTGTGAGCAGGAGACACACACAATATGGGGAATTAGTTACACAGTTGCTGTTTCTGTCATATTGTTAATGGGAATTACACATCTAAATTTCCCTGTAGCAATAGCTCACTGTGGGCACTGGGAAGATGTGGAAAATGCATGAGAGAATTCAAATAATGTGACTAAATAATATGGCGACTATAGTTAATAACAATATATTCCATTGTTGAAAAATGCTAAGAGTGTAGATTTCTATCCTCATCATAAAAATCATAGGTATGAGAGATAAAGTATATGTTCAATAGCTCAGTTTACTCAATCTACAATATGTTTATGCTTTAAAACATCATATTATACAAGATGCACACATGTGATTTTATGTCAATAAAAAATAAAATAAAATATGGAATTCAATTAGTAGTATGGAATCATAGTTTGGCCAAATTTTAAAGTGCTTTTGGAAGTGAACACATCTTTATCTTGCATACTCTATTTATTTTGGCTTCCTGTCAAAGTTGGTATATGTTTTACTTCAGTGTAGCCTCTACTTCCAGTGCTAGGAAACATTATTTGCCAGCAATGTCCAGTCCCATTGGCTCTTCCTGGAGAAAACTAAGTAATGATATTAAACTGTTTTGACAAGCAGTTTTGCATTTCCTCAATGTTTATTCCAAAGCATCACTTGACATCCTTACCTACTAAAGAAGTAATCTTCATGACACTAACTTGCATAAACAAAGGCCAAAAGTACCCAATATAACAAAATTTTTTCCTTTGTATCCCATGCTGCACATCATTGAAATTCAGTATGCTTCTCTAACAGAAACAGATAAAAATCATGTGTTTCTATCACAATTTTCCTTTTCTTAAACCACTGGTTTATACACTATAGAAAGCTGCAGAATTCACTCCCCCTTTCAGAGAAAATCTGCTTCATACTAAACTTTAAAATTAACCATGCTATATGGAGCTTTTTACATTGGGGAGGATATATGTCAAGACTGGAGAACCCCTAAAATATCGCCCTGAAGTCATCTGCTACCACACAGGGCACTTACGGGGTCACATTTACAAAATCTTAAGGCTCTCAGGAGCAGAGTTTTAATACCATAGTTTAAAACATTCGTATGATGGAGTATAACTTTAATAATTCTTTCTCAATAAAAGGGAGAATACCTGGTGAAACTGACCATTTGGATATGTCAAATAAAAAATGAACTCAGTACTTCCTTTTACAGCCAAAAATGCTCATATTGCAGTCAAAGAATCAATGAGGTGATTGTGTGCAATAACATACTCTTTCCTTAGTGGGTTAAATATGTTTATCAATTGGTTACATATCTTTGACCTTCCCAGGTATTGAGGGCCAAGGGCATTTCCTGTGTGTCATTCCTGCCATAACCTATATGCACCATTGGAGTAGGACAGCCAGAACAGCAACTGTCTGTCTAGTTCTGCAGAAGCAGAGACTTCCCGATTTTCCCTACAGCCTGGTACCTAACACTGAACTTTGCTGAGGGAACACATGAACTTTCAGGGCTTTTGCCTCTAGCTTACACAGTTCCCCAAGTATGGTTCTGTAATTTTTCCACTGAATTACCATTGTCTATTTTTTTTTTAGATGATTCTTCATTGGTATTCATGAAATACGTAACTTTCATTTAATGTTGAAATGTGTTGAAATTCCAGGAGTGGAATTTAATAGGATCAGTTGGAAATAAGGTTCCTCATTTTTATTTTTATGGTTCACAGAAAATAATTCATTCAATCAAGGTGAGTCTCAGTTGATGTATTACAGTTGCAGCAGGTGTCTTCAGAACGAGTTCTGGAAGGAAGTTCAAAATAAAAATTCTGTAAAATAAGAAGGATTTTTTTCCCTCTTATGTGCCAGGAGGGCTGCTTTTGGTGATACAATTATGCCCTGTCCTCCCAGAACTCAGAGAGAGAGAGAGAGAGAGAGATAGAGAGAGAGAGAGAGAGAATGAGAGGAGAGAGAGGAAATTTAAATATTGCTTCTATTTCAATAATTGGATTATTTATGCTTTGATATGGGTAAAATTTTCATTTATTTATTCTACAAATATTTGCTGTGTGTCTATCATGGGACAACTAGTCATTGGGATTAAGGGATGAGTAGTAAGTCAGATATGGCCCCACCCTCAAGGAGCTTACAGCCTGGAGGGAAAGACTTGTCAGTGAGTTTCTGCAGAAAGGGGAGTGCTCTGCGGAGTGCAGTTACTTTAGCAGCTCATAGCTGGGCTTCCCGTCTGTACTTAGGGTTCAGGAGGTAGGAGGAGAAGAGTTGTCTTTGTAAACTAAGACTGAGGGATGAAAAGGAGATCTCTTCTACAAGTCTTTTGAGCACTTATCGCAGTTATAGTTTGCACTGGGAATTAGATGAGATTTAAAGTGTGGAAGACTTTACCTCTGTAAGCAAGCATTCTGCAATGTAGTTGAGGAGAAAAAGTGCATACATTGTTCTTTAACCTGTTTCATACTCAAGAATATATAACTAATATCAGCATGCATAGTATAGGCAATAAATACTACAGAACACCAGGAAAATGAAAGATTAAAATAAAAAGTAAAATGAAAAATTGGGTATGAGAAACAACGTAGAAGAAAAGAGACTTGAGATGAATTATAGGGCAGCCATACTTAATAGGGAAGGCCCGAGTATTGGGGGTAATTTAGCAGTAAGGGGGAATGATTGAGGAGGAGATGTTGGGCCCCAAACAACAGAGGTTTTGGATTGAGCTGCAGTTTTAACTGAATTTCAGAAGCCAACTGTAGGTTCTAGAGTAGGAGAATGACAAAGGCATGTTCATAAATTGCCAGTAAGACAAATTATCCACTTTTTTCAACCCAAGCCCCTATCTTCACACCTTCTTCTTGATGGCCCAACATTTTGCACAACAGCAAACTCTCAGGCAGGCTCTGACCTGAAAACTATGCTGTCAATTACCTGCAGGTAAAAAAAAAAAAAAAAAAGATAAAACCTAGCTGTCTTTCCTATGAAGTGTGTGTGTGTGTGTGTGTGTGTGTGTTGGGAGAGGTGTCATTTTCTAATCTGTCAAGTCTCCTTCAACAGAAATCACAAATACATGCCACAAATTAATATCTGCACAGTTTATTTTTTTTCTATCAGTGTTGATATAAAAAGTTTTTAAGTAGTGAGGATAAAGCCAGAGAAAGGAGTGCAGAGATGCTGAATAAGTATAGACTTGAGAATCCAGAATAGTGGACAAGACTTGGGAAATTTAAATAATACATCTTTAGAGGGCAAGGTGGTATATGTAGCATTGAATTGCCTCCTTTGTCTGGGAAAAGAGGTCCCATCAATGTGCTGCTTCCTTCCAACTTGGCATGAGTCTTAGCATATACTATTGTGTCTGCTTAGGATGCTTCTCACTTGCTCACCCCTGTCCTTCTGGCTTTCTTCTATTCAGGCTTCAAGTCTCAGTTTAAGTATGACTTCCTCAGAGAAATCCTCTGCGACTCCTACAGGTGCCTTATAATTCTCCTTGATAACACTGGGGAGCTTGTCCTCCATGGTACTTCTTGAAATGTGTATTTTATATTCAGTGTCTAGATGGGGAGCTCCATGGAAAGAGGGAATATTTTAATTGTGTCCATCATTGTATCTTGGGAGCCAGTCCCATGCTTGGCACAGGACACACCCCACTGAATGTCACTGAGTGTGTTTGTGCAGCTGCTACAGGGAAGTGTGGGTGGCAGCCTTGCTGGAAGTTTGAAGAGAGCAGTGACAGGGCATTGCCATAGCTTGTGAGCCAGCCAATTCATTCACGGTGAGGAAGAGAATTTTCTGCAGTTGCCAGAGAGCATGGACTTGTATTGGTTTGGCATGTAAGCCTATCACATTAAGGAAAGCTCGAACGCAGAAAATTGTAGGATTGTGTATTTTGTGACTTAAATTCCCAAACAAAATCCAAAGATCCTAGTGGATAGTTTTAATGCTTCTAACTATTTTTGTCCTTATTCTAACCACTAATACTGTAACATATGACAGAATGGAAAATACTTAGTATATTGTTACAGATAATATTTGCTTTATAGTCTACAAGAAAAGTAAAAGTGACCAAGACTGGAGCCAAAGATCGAGTTAAGATATCAAATCTATTACCTTACTGGTGTGGAGCCATAGGATTTGTATCGGGATGATTCCCCTTCCGTTGTTGTCACAGTGTCTTGTGTTTTTGCAGACATTACACACCGCTCATCACTCACTCTGGTACCAGCACCTATCAGCATCCTGAACAGTGGCTGCTTCTAGTGGATGAAGGATTTCTCAGCTTAACCTAAGAGAACATCAATCATTCTTCATTTTCAGTTTTCAAACTTACTCATCAGGAGTAACAGCACTTGCTGGAGCCCGGGAAATCATCCCCAAATAAACACAGGGCTGAGGACAGCCAAAGTGATTGATAGTTTCTACCTCCTCCAGTGATTTAGGTTTCAAAACCAGTGCCGATGCAGATGTCTCCTAATTATCAGCATTTGCATGTCACTTATCATAGCTGTTATTGAGAGAAAAGCACCACGGATTAGGTTGTCAAGAGTCTTAAATTAGGTTTTGTGCCTGTAGTAGTTATAGAGGACTCTCTATTAGAGTTGAGATTTGAACCGGGCAAGAGTTATCTCTTGTATATGGAGGGAGGAAATTATGGCATGATAACATTTTTTTTTTCTAGGTCCTCACAACCAAGACAGGACACCACACTAAGTTACCTGTAAACCTTCTGGAGAAAAACCAGGTATCTTTCCTCTATAAGGGATTAATCACTGCCCTGCCACTTCACTCCACTTCCTGGGTCTTGAATTCACAGCTACCAAAGCAGAGATGAGGTGGAAATGGGTGGAGATATGGGCAGAGGATTAGGAAGAGAAAGGGCAATCAATTAAATAAAGTAGTTACTGACAATATGTGACATCTGATCATAAACTTTTTCTTTCTTGATGAATTAATCTGGTGAAAGTGCCTTTCTCAGAGGGGCATTAAAATTTTGTGGCTAGTTGAGGGAAAGACTAGGAGAGGTTGGGCGTTAGGGATGTTTCAACCGTTCAGTAAAGACGTCAGTCTTCTCTGCCTACAAATAGAACATCAATTGCCATATTTGTATAATTTGGAAAGACAGTGATAGTTGCCTATTGCTTCTAACTGGCCACATATTGGATTCATCACATTCACCCATTGCCTAGGGAATATATTTGGTATTCACTTGGACAGTACAGTTGCAGCAAGCCCATTGACATGGAAGAATGATCATAGTGTTCAACAATGCATAACTAATAACCCAGCTCATGGCTCAAGCTCTGGGAAATTTCATCCACTATCAGTTACTCTCAACACTAGGGCAGCCTGAGGCCTAACAACCACTTACATGGTATGATTTTCAGGGTAGTGAAATCAGTAAGGCTACCATGTTCATACAAAACTTACCAGGATGGATTTTCAGCTACTGGAGAACAAATACTATGTCTTGTTTACCATTATCTTGCAGGAACATAGTCGAGTGCATTATCTAGAGTAAATAAATGATAAACATGATCCAATGAGCAATAAGACTTTTAATTCTATTTGGCTCTCTTCTTCACACCCCTCCTTCTTGTTTGTGACTGTCCTATCCCCTTTCCTAATATAAGTAGTCACCCTAGCAGTAAAAGTTGAGCAGCAGTTTCAGACTTAGTAGATATTTATTTGAACGAAATCCAAAGATTCTCTTTACTGACAGCCCAGTGATTTAACTGAGTTTATATTTTTATAGCTATTCAGACTGGAGCAAGGATAATTGCAAAATAGGAACAGCAAGGGACAGATAACACAATGTTCTTAAGAAATACCAGGGCCATAGCTACCTGAGTAGCTAGGTGAATGCAGATGGTCAAAGTACTATGGGTTTTAAAGTTTTAGATTTTTCATCTAAATCAGATGGTTTTGCTACTCTAGCATTTTTTTTTAAAGGCTATTTATTCATTAATTCATTTCAAAGTTTTGCAATCCTCCATGTATTAGGTACTGGCAGACATTGATAATGATATGAAGTGAGTCAGACGGAATTCTTATCTATGAGTTCCTCAGTCTGCCTGAGCCATATTAGCAAACAGTTGCAGTACATTAACAGAATAACAACTCAGTGGGACAAAAAACATCACAAAGTTCAACTTGTCAGATTTTTTTTTTTTTTAACTCCACAGTTTCCTGGAGAAAATATTGGGCCGAGATCAAGTCTCCGTACATGGTCAGATCACCTGTCTGAATTGTGTGATTGTAGAATCTTCTTACAGCTTTACAGTCACAGACACAAGCCTTCCAAGACCTGTGAGCTGAAAACACAGACTCATTAATGAATAGCTGGCAACTAGAGCACCTTGTTTTTCCAAACTTGGTCAAAACATTCCAAGGTTTCAATCGGGTGGGTTTTTATGAGTTCATAAGACTAAACTGATCCCAGAATGGAAGACTCAGCGAGCCACCCGAGGGACAAACAAGTGGATATATATGTAGGAGACATATAAAAAAATTTAAAAGAATGTACAAAGTGAAATGAAACACATTTCCAGAAATAAAAATGTGTCCTTAGCACTAGCACTTGAAACATCTGACAGAACCCACCAACAAGCTCTGCCGCAGTTACTGCTGGCTATTTATTGTCTGTTTTTCTCTCTAGACATCTTTAAAAGCTGAATCCATATTTCCAAGGTTAGGGAGACTTGGGATGACGGGATAGGAGGCAGCGCTGTCAAGGAGCGCAGTTGTCTCTGGAAGGCAGTGAGGGACAGAAGGGAAGGCTGGCTCCAATAGGCAGGTTTCCTTGCTGCCTCTCCATGTGTCTCTTCCCTCCCACTCCTGTGGTTACTTTCTTTCTGTCTTGGCACAGTGAGAATTTAGGAAAGTCACGACAAAAATCCCCTCATGTGCTGGAAGAGGAGGAAAAGTTTTAGATCTTGTGCCTTTTTTCTCCAGTGAAAACTTTCAAAGAAATTGGTTGGTAGTTTTCGATAGGAGCTTTGCTTTATTAAAACAACTCTCCCATCTCTACAGTAAGTTCCCGTACTCTTTGCTTCTACCACTTTAAAAAACAAACACAGAGAACAAACAATCCTCTCCCCCAACACTACGCCCCAAATCCAAGTTAGTTGGCAGACAGCACCATCCATCCCAGGGCTTTCTCTGAGGATTGAAGATTTATCTTGGACTGACTTCAAACATTTCCCCTCTGCTCTTGCACTGGCTCTGTTTCTTTCCAATGTTTCCTTGCTGCCTCCCTTGGCTCTCATTAATTAACTGCTCCTCACCCTGTGACTAAATGCGAGACGTTGTGTTTGGCTGTAGAGAGGATTATGACATTTTGCAAACACAGGACAGGGCAGAACATCTAGGGTAATACACTGGCAAAGGAAGTAAATGCAGAAAACCCATCTTTTTAAACCTGTTGAAGCAAGTAACCAAAAAGGAAAGGAGGGGGAAGCAGGTTGATTATTTGGTGACATTTACTTATTCTGACATGATATTTTAAAAGGCAAATACAGAACTGGAACTTGCTATTTAATTGAGGTTCAGGTATTTCAAAGCTTGCTTATCTCTCCAGCCCGTCTGGTGTTTCCATGGTGTTCTTTTTCCGCTTCTATTAGTCTGGAACGTGGGTAGCAAGTTGATGAACATTTTTAATGAGTAAATCCTTTTCTACACCCAATTTTATAGATAATTAAATCTGATTTATAGGGCAGGCTTCAGAGACAGTAAAAGAGGGAGGAAAGGCATGCTAAGGGGGAGGGGGCCAATTATTTGAGCTTTGAGTGGGACTTTATGTGTGGGCTGGCTTTGTGTGTGTTGCTTGCCCAGCAGGCTCTCTGCGGGGCTCCAGGAGGTTTCTAAGTATAATAAAACTCATGATGGCTTTGCTGTGGGGCTTTTTGTTTTGTTTATTTGGTTTTAGTGTTTTGAATAGGAAGTTTTCTCTCCGAGAAGCAGGACCTGATCTTTATTCTTTACTCTTGCAGTCTTGTGCCACGCCATGCTCAAAGCAAAAGCCATGCATTTGAAACGTCAGAGAGCACTACGAAGACACTGGTCCTCGCAAAACGATATTTATTAAGCATTTTCCACTCAGCAAAATCACTGTAGAAGTTGCACATACAGCAATCAACAACACAGTCTGTTCAGACTTGTTACTCAATCACTGAAGAAAATGTAGACGAAAGGGAATCTAATAAGGCGACTGAAACACAGAGAGGGTAAATGGGCTGGGCAGAATCGCAGTTCTTCTGTCAGAGGTGGATTTGAGTCTCAGATCTCTCAACTTCCAGGCTAGGCCCTTTTGCTTTTCCCTTCCTCTTCCCTCCTGCCTCCTCTCTCTCTTCTTTTTTCCTCTCCTCTTCCTTTTCCTCTTGTCTTCTTTCCCCTTCTCCCTCCACCCTTTTATTTTCCCTGACACTAAGGATCGAATCCAGGGGCCCTCTCCCACTGAACTCTATCCCTTATTTTTTATTTTTATTTAAAGACAGGTTTTCATTAAATTGCTTTTGTATGACTCCAATTTGCGATCCTCCTATGTTACTCTCAGTCCGCGCTGAGATAACAGGTGGTTAGTTTCTTCTTAAAGCACTATGCCTTTTTCCATTTGTGGGGTACATTAAAAAGAATAAAAACAGCAACATGGTATGATTTGAAGCCCCTCACACAGTGCCTGGATAATGGCCGTATATATTAACTGCCCTCGAAATGATGTGAAGTACTTGCTAAATTACAGTGGTACCCTGATTCACAAACACTTTTGTTTGCAAACAATTTGGTTCATAAATGGAGCATTTGGTATAATTTTGTTTTTGTTTGCAAACTCTGCATCAGACCACAAATCTGACCACAGCCATCTTTCCCACTCAAACACAAACATGTCTTTTCCAGAACTGTAGAACAAATTAAGTTGGTGAACTGAGGTACTATTATAAAAATGCAATGTCATCTGAAATGATTGTCAGGAAGAATATGCTTACCATAAGTTTTTAAAAGCCAAGGCTAGGGCCGGGGATTTAGCTCAGTGGTGCTACCACCTGCTTCCCAAGCACAAGGTCCCGAGTTCTATCCCCAGTACCCCCCCAAAAAAAAGCCAAGACTATTCTTATCATCAGTCATCACCACCACCATCACCAGATTACCAGGAGTAATCCGTGCGTTGGTTATGTTACATGAAATTTAAAACACAATTAGTTCTCTGAAATGAGACTATGTAATACACTGTGATTGCAGTCTCATGCTTTACTTAGATCAAAATCTTGAGGGATGAGTATGTAGGTCAGTGAGCAGCTTGCCTGAAATATTCTTGTAAAGATTTTTCTGATTATAATAGTAATGTAAAGTGGCACCCACTTTCACTAACACTTTCAGCATTTGTTGTAAGGCTGAACAATCATTTAAACAATCTATACTTTGATATATATATATATATATCTTGAAGACAGTCAGAATTATACTATTGACTGCTCCAAGAAATCCCCAAATTACCTACCCATTTTCTTTACAATTATAAAATAAATAAAGCCACTTTATTCTTTTTTCTCATTTGACTGTGTTATATTTTTTAAAGCCAAGCAGTGAGGGTGGTAACTATTAGCAAAAGTGATCTGAAATATAGCACAAAATATATATATCTTGAAGACAGTCAGAATTATACTATTGACTGCTCCAAGAAATCCCCAAATTACCTACCCATTTTCTTTACAATTATAAAATAAATAAAGCCACTTTATTCTTTTTTCTCATTTGACTGTGTTATATTTTTTAAAGCCAAGCAGTGAGGGTGGTAACTATTAGCAAAAGTGATCTGAAATATAGCACAAATTAAAAAAATTTTCTTCATGAATCAAGCTATTATAACTGTGAATCCATCAAACCAATCTCCCTCAGGGAAAATCTCTAGGACCCAAATTCCTTCCTTAGGAGGAGGTTATTAAAATGTCTCTGCGGTTTATTGATTTCTTTCTTTTTTTTTTTTAGTGCTGCTTCTTTAGGAATATGAGGTTTGTTAACAGAAATGATATCAATATTAAGTGTTAGGAAATGCTTGTCAAAATCTTACGTAGAAACAATAAAATAGTATGTCAATATGCAGAAGTTGGATAGAAACTTTTCTTTTTAACTGTCCTCAATTTTATCAGGTAAGGTCATTTCTTCCACTTGCCATCCTCAGATTAGCTTTCATTGAAGGTTAATTTTCTTTTCTTTCTTTGAGGAAGAAAGACTGGGACTAAGATTTAGTGGACTTTCCCAAAGATCCTTCCTGATGATGGTTATTTCATGCTGTCATGCTAAGGTTTTTGCTTTTTTGGCTTGGACCCTTTGTTTAAAACAATAGGAATTTTGTGTTTTGTCCCTTTTCTTTTTGGTCATGCGATTTTAAACTTCAGTGTTGGCCTACCCCAATTTTGATCTCTCTTAGTTCCTCTTTTTGAACACAGATTTAGAAGCATAAAATGGTTTGTAGGGAACCTTAGATATCATTTAAAATAAAATTGTCACTTAAGAGGTGAGTGTGTTAGCTTTTGTTATTGTGGCCAAATTATTGAGAATAACAACTTTAAAGAAGAAAGGCTTGTTGGGCTCACAGTTTTAGAGGTTCCAGTCCATGGTTTCCTGGCTCTGTTGCTTTGGGCCTGAGGTGAGACAGATAACATGGCAGTGGGGATGTGGGGAGGGAGGAGAAGGCTATGCACCGCATGGTGGCCGGTAGGTATCAGGTAGGGAGAAGGCAAAAGGAAGAGTCAGGGGAGAAGACAAATCTTTCCACCCATCTCTACTACCCACCCCCAGTGACCTACTTCCTCCAACTGAGCCATACCTTCTAATAGTCCATTTAGTTTTGAACTCATGCACCTTACGGTCCAGTCACCTCTCTAAGACCCATCTCTGAACATTACTGCGCTGGAGAGCAGGCCCTCAATACATAAATCTCTGGGAGAAGCATCATATTTAAACCATAGTGGATGCTCTTTAAACCACAATAGAGGCAAAATACAGAATTTAAGTGACACGTTTAGAGGTTTAACAGAAATAAGAGATCTAGAATTTATATTTCCCTACCCTCAATCTTGTGTCATTTTAGTGCACTGGTCAATTTCCCAAGGCTCAAATCCTTTTCACTCTGGGTTGGCCACGCCTATAGCACTTTGCAGTACCACAAGTTGGCTCCTATTTGTAGTTTTCAGGCCCAAGAACCATAGCTGCCTGCATTAGCCAACGAAGATATAATGAGTGTTCCACACTGTGGAACAATGTAGTAAGCAGAAGTTTTCCGAAGCATGTGTTGAATGTCAGTGTTGATCCTATGAGTTAAGAATCTCTGTCCTTCTGGTCATGATCCTCTGTCTCTTGGGCTCTATTGCTCTTGTGAGGAGACAAGTTTTGGCTTAATTCTTTTCTTTTTAAATGCCTACAGGGATGCTCAGCACTTTTTATTCATTGTATCAGGATACAGACTGCATGCTTTTATGGGAGTTGTCTACAATTAACACCTCTAATGATAGAATCACATAATATCTCTATGTTCAAGACTACGGTAGGGGAAGGGTAATAAGGGAAAAGAAAAAATGTGAGATAATCAAAAGATGGAAATAAAATGTTTGTAGACGGGGAGGGGAGGAAGGGGTGAAGGGAAGGCAGGGACAAGGGGAAAAAATGAGAACCAAGACCTGTCATGTAAAGGTACAAGATCCCAATAATGAATGTAACTGTACTGTATCCCTAAAATGTACCAATAAACTCAATTAAAGCTGGAAAAAAAAAGACTATGGGATGTTAATAGTGTGAATTTTACGGTCAAGTGGATTTTGATTTAAAATTGATTTTGATCAATTGCTAACCACGTGACCCTGGACAATATGAATAAAACTCAGTTCACTCATCAGTAAAATGAGAAGAATGATGCCAGCTATGAAATACTGCCATGAAAATTAAACGAGATAGTGCGTAATTCAGTGTCTAGTACAGGGTCTAGCCATTTGTGAACTCCCAATAAATATTACTTTGCATTATTTCTCACCTACTCTTATCTAGTTTTATCATTCAAAAAGTCCTCTCCAAGAGAAAGAGTGAGAGTTATAAGACTTCAAATACATCAGTTTAAGTTTTTTTTTTTTAATTCAAGAATTTCTTGCTGAAGGTGCTACATTATAAATGGACTCTTAAAAGCCACTGTATCATTTATTTGTTGATGAGAAATATTTTGTTCTATTAGTGAGGAGAAGAAAGATGAACTGAACATTAATCAAAAACTTCATCATAAGCAGAAGTGTGCATATATCTCAGGAGCTGCCTGAGAGAGGCCCCTGATCACTGTTGTTTGCTGTATTGACTGGTCCTAGAAGGCGCTAGTGCAGCTTGACGACTCTATTAACAGGGCAACCTTAAGATGTTCTTAAAAATCCATATGTGCTATTATTTTTAAAGAGTTTGTTTGATTTTATTTTACTTACATTTTCCCCCTTTCCTGGGCAATTAATTTCTTGCTGGTACTATGCCTGGAAACAGTAGGAGAAAATGAGTTGCTAGAAGTGCATTTCTAAATTAGCAATCATCTCAGTGACGTGTGCACTTAGTCAATATGTTTATTTCTTGGTTATTGCCTGTTTTCTAAAAATATACGGATACAGGATATGCATATCTTGGTAATTCCCTGAGCATGATAAAGTATTCTAGAATTTGCCTTTTCAGGTTCTTACCATTGTTTCTGGGATAGGTCTTACACAGAAATGATAGTGTCTCCCACTAGAAATTCTCGGGCTCATAAAAATGTGGTTAAAAACTTTGGCTAAAAAGTCAAGTTATATTTGGGGTTTTGCTCCAATAAAAAAAAGTCTCCTCTTTGAAAGCTTTGAAGGGGAAGCCCCATTTAAAGCTCACTAGTGACAAAAATAAAGGAGGCTTCACAGGGTGTAAATTCCCTATTGGGGAGGAGAACTGTTATTTAGCTATTTGCAAGCATGCCATTATATCAGCATATAATGGGACAGTTTTGCAGGAGACAGTGAAGCAGGGCTGGAGATTCTCTGTGCACGCGTGTATGTGTGCATTTGTGTATGTGTGTGTGCACATGTGTGGGTGCACATAAGCTTAAAAAGGTCCACTAAACTCTCAACCATCCATCCTCAGAATTCTCTTCCTTGTTTATGCTCTTTCCCCAAGGCTCACTGCTGTAGCCAGTGTGCATGGAGTAGCTTTAGAGATGCAATACTGTATCAGGAAATAAGGAAGGATAAGTTGTGGGTCTCCAAGGAGAGTTGTATTGGGTTTATAACCCATTTGGAAATGTAACCACAATTTCATTTCATCCTGGAGACCCCTACGGAGCAGTAACAGCAGAGAGTAGGATGATTCACCTAATTTCTTTGATGTAAATTTAAAATTTCTCCTGACAGATTACGTTGGAGGACTGGGGCTTGAAAGCATCATCCTGAAGAATTTTTGCAGTTGCCCAGAAATGTGGGGCTAGAGAGAACAGATGCTTGGAAATGCCGTTGACATTTCCAAGTTTTTATAGCCCTGGTACATAGCCCACTAACTCCAGCATGCTTCACACATGGAGAAGGATCATTTGTCATTTTGATGCCAAGATGATACTCACAGCTCTAAATGAAATGGATTACTTCTTTCTACCTCCTGCTTGGACAGTCAAGGTAGAGGCATTTCAGGCATTTATTGGTCACCCTGTGTAGGCATGAATGGCAGAGTGGTATTAGAACTTTCTCTGTGGCAGTTGAAATGAGAGACTCTAAAAACGCTCACAACAATGAAAGGTATAAGTTTCTGTCATGCTCAGTCGGTGTGATTTGTTTGATTAAAAAGTACCTTTATTGAGAAACATACAAACAGTAGTCATTAAAGGGGCATATAAATCCTGAAACAATTAACATTCCCTTGGAAGGTATACATACCTATACACACCACTCTTTAAATTTTAACAACAGTGTTTTTCTGGACAACTCAGCATTTGCCAGCACTGAAAATCTGGATCATTTCCCAGACAGTAGATATTTTGCAGTTTGAGTTGTAGACATTACAGTGCAACTCAAATTCTATGTCTTCCTGTTTTCAGGGAATTATTACTTTATGACATTACTCAATCTATAAATAAAACTAATATAATGAGGTCAGGATTGCTAATATTTTGGCTATTGGATGAAGGACAGTGGCCAGCAACATAATTGGAATCAAGTTGTTACTTCTCTGGAAATGTCAAGGAAATGGTAAGATCAATCAGTCTCCAAATAACTCTGGAGCACCCACTCTGACAAAGACATGTAGAAGTTACGTTGTTTTCTCTGGCCTGCACACTGAAGTATTTCAGAACTTTAAGTTTCCCTTTCTGTTGAATGCATACGAGATGACCCTCTTGGGACAAATTGTGGTTATTAGCATGTTTTCTTTACGATTTCTAGTTTTAGTCTGTTTCCTTCTAGGGATTTTTATGGGAATAATTGCCTATGTTCTGGGCTTGAAGGATTGAGGAGCAAGCACCCTGGGACATAGGCCAGGGGCAGACAGGAAGCTCTCCATAGGGAAGCTGAGATCTCTGTCAGACACACTCTCATAGAACATTTTGACATCCCAGCAGTCCTGGAAGATGCACAAGCTGTTGATCCTTCCTCTTTCATCTTTGCTGACCACCTACAGTTCACATGGTAACTATCTGATGGTCTCATAGCTCTGAACTAGGGAACTGTGGAAATTTAATTCCTTTATCCGCCCTCCAGCCAATCCCCTCCCAGGCAGGTAGATCATGAGTGAAAGGTAAGGGCTCAACACCTCTACTTCTTAAGCTTTCTGCTCTAGTTTTCTTCTTCCTTGTGAAGAAGATGCTGTCTTGAAAACCAGTTCCAACAATAGAAGAAATCCTATGCCCCATTTCCTTTTCTAGAATCCTTTATTCTCTTTTATGATCTTGTCTTGCCACTTGAGTCATTTCAAAGACCTGAAGTTTAGTGCTTCTAGTTGGCTCCTTTTACCTGACGCCAGCTTTCCCTGATGTTGACTCTGCCTGCTGCCAACCTGGCTCCTGATGCTGCATTTGGCTTTTCTGCCAGGACACCTGTTGCTCACTGCCACTCTCCCTTGATGCAGATTTGCCATCTGCCTGGACTTTCTTTGAACTATTTCCTGCTGCTGGGAATGCGTGTTGTCTTTGGTGCCTGTAACTACGATTGCAGCATAGTTTGCTAACAACTAATAAACGAAACTTTCAAAAACCAAGATATTAGCTTACTTTCTCCTATTTTCTACTAATCCTTGGATAAAATCTATATTGTTTTCATGCACGATAACTCTGAAAATGTTTGTATAAAAAGTTCAAGATTATGAAATGATTACCTTGTAAACTTGCTCAGGATCAAATGAACAAATAGAATAGCAGCAGGTATTCTAAAGCAAGTGCAGATTAAAAGTTCTGGAAAGGCAAAGTATATGCTCTTAAATATACATGATTTTAATATTTCTAAGAATGTTTGCTGATTGACTTTATCAGAGCCAGATGGTGTCTCTCTTTCAACATGCCCAGGGATATTTATTAAATGACAGAAATCCCTGCAAGGGAGATGTTATTGCTCCTGTGGAGGCAAAGGAGAAAATGGAATGCTTTTGCTGATCAGGTGTCAAGGGGCTGCTGAAGCAGAGTTAGAAAGAAAAGAGCACTTTCAGTAAACCTGAGTGTTGACAGAGAGAAGTGAGAAAGAAGCTTAAAGGACCAGGGAGTAGTTGAGCCTGGGTGAAAGGCTTGAGAAAAACAGCAATTTGATAAGGATTAGGACAAAGGATAGGAAAGACAAAATAGAAAAGAAACAAGCTTAGGTGGTGACAGTTGAGGGCAGGAGGTTGGGGTGTGGAAAGAGGAGAGACAGTAGACAGCTGATTATACTGGAATGCAATGTAGGGAGACTGAATAACAAGCAGGGCTTCAGAGTTAAAGAAAATATTTAATGGGCTGAGCTAAAACTGTCTCCATGCAGATTACTAAGTGGGGGTGGGGAGGTAGCGGGGGGGGGGCTCTCCCGGAGTCAAAAGCTTCTGAGCTCAGACAGGAAAAAAGATCTTTACCCATTGACCTAGGTTTCTGGAAGACAAGCCTAGACTGATGCCTGCAGAGATGGCTGGGAACACTTAAAAGAAAGCCAGTCTTGGGTCTTAAGAGTGCAGAGGGGAGAGACAGAGAGGAAGGGAGGCGATGAGCACACACAGAATGATGCCAATTTAAACTTGTGACCGAGTAAACAAGAAATGGAAGCCCATTACTGGCTTGCAAGCACTTACTAGCTCTTATTATGCCCTGTTTTGGGTTTCAAGAGTCCCCATGCTGTAGGACATTTGTACCACCTGTATGTCAACTGTAATAGCAACAAAGCAAGTGAAGGAGTTCAGAATGTGAGCTGTTGTCAAAAGGATTTGATTTGACTCTTGGTCCTTATCATTTAAGAGCTATGGACCTGGGACAAGTTATTTAATCTCTCAATTTCTTCGTCTGTGAAATAGCAATGGAACACACTGTTTGTGAGGATTAAATGGGGTAATATTCCTAACAATGTTAAAGGTGTCTATTAACACAAGAAAGCAAGCTGTCAAGAAGCAAGAGCAAAGTGTGTCCCGCTCCTTTATTCTCAGGGTGTGTCAGCAGATAACTGTTAGGACACTATCAACAACTAATAGGAAATATAACAGGAGGTGCCTGTCAGCATTTTGCCCTTTCTTTTGGAGTGGTATTTGTGACAGCCAGTTTCATGGCAGGTTGCAAGAGAATTAATCCCTTTGGGAAGCAAGAATTATGCCAATCCTTTTAGCTTGAATTAGCTTATTTTGGGGGCATCTGGATAGCAGAATCAGTCAAGGTCTCCATGTATTCATCATTTGTTCAACTTGTTGAATACAACAAATTGTGGAAAAGTTTAAAGTAGACATCATATTTAGTACTACATCCAGCAAACACATTCCACTTGACAGTAAACTAGAATGTTCATGTGTTGAATTCTGCAAAGGTAATTTCATGTCAATGATAAGTAAGATAATAGATGGTGCTGAAAGAATTGTGAGGCTATAATACACTTGAGGTGCCAAGGCAAGTGACTAATGCGAGTGAAGCCTTTTGAGATATGCAGCCTTGGATATATTTTAGAGTTATGGGTCTATTTATAAGATTGTCATATATCATTTAGCTTGTTGCCTTCACAATTCTAAAGGCTTTTATGGAAGATGAGGCCAAAGAATTGTTCAGCACCAACAATTCAGCTGTTAGGACAGCTGCTATACCTGTCCAAAATGCCTAAACCAGACTCTGCTACATGAGAAAATTATTTTTTAGGTATGAGCAAGGAATTTTGGGAAGGGGCATTAATCCTTTTAAGTAGTGAATCTATTACCTTGAATATATTATTTTTTTGTCCAGGGTAGTCAAAAGCATCTATGTTCCCTTCACAATGTGTCATGGTGGTCTCTAGTACCTCTATTCAAATTACATACTCAAACAATTCAAAATATTCCCCTAAAGCCAAAAGAATGTTTAAAATGAGCAGCTTTAAGAAGGAATCCACCAAAAAGACCTCAGAGTATGTGTCATATAATTATTCAGTTTACCGTTAGACTGCTGTAGTGGAACAATTACATGGAGAAAGCTTCTTTTGATAGAATCTAGCTCCTTACTGAGGAGCATCTAAAATCCCTTTATAGATGATAGAAGATTTCTCTCCAAAGGATGTATTCAGCCTGAAGCTTCTGGGAAGGCCATCTGTAGAGTCATTATTATTTCAGGAATCACATGGTGGCCTTCACAGTGGTGTCTTTACTGACTGATGGAGCAGAGCTGGTACTGACACCCATTTGGAACTCTTGGCTCTTTTCTAATTCTGTGCAAAAACCTGCAGTATCTTCAAATATTTTCTCATAAGATGACTGAATAGAACCTAGTTTCCCTGCTTGTTTGTCGTGCTTACAAGGCAAACTTTCCAAAGCCAGACAATGTGACTTGCTCTATATTTTTGTGAGATGTATTTTGAAACTTTCTGAATACCCTAATATATTGTTTTTCATATTCTGACCAGGATGGAGTTTACAAATATGAGTGTAGACTTCACTGGCATGAATTCTGGTGATTGTGTAAGTCTTACATTGTTGTCAAAAACTTTCAAACTTTTGTATCATAAAGAGTATATATTTATTTGTCTGTACAGTAAGTTCTCAATGAACATTCAAGTTTGCAAACTATCATAGATACTAATGGACCTCACATTATGAACATTTGTAGATGGGAACAAATCTTGGAAGTAGATCACGTGTCTGCCTTACAATGTTACAGTTGTGCTGCTGTGCTTACTGTACAGTGTGATGGTGTACAGTAGTACAGTGTTCAGTCAGGGCCCAGGATGTCTGGAAGCAAGAGGAGAGGAAGTGGTGATGTGGAGGAGACTGCTAAGAAGTGCAAAGCTATATGCATTGTATATTTGTGTCAAAGGTGTATAAGACTCATTTTGTCAGACTTATGAATTAACCCGACTTATGAACATTCTCCAAGAATGGGACTTGTAAGTCATACTATAATTTCAGACTCTATGACACTTGAGAATATTCATCAAACTTTCATCTCTGGATAATCCTCAATGTTCGGTTTGAGAAAACTGTTAGAGTGACATACCTGACTAAATGAATAAATAACTGAATGAATGAATGAATGAGAAAATGGGGGAAGTCGACTTCAATACTGGAAACTAGGGAGTATTACATTATCAGACACTTTGGACTAATAATGTAAAAGGCGAGAAACTGAGAGGAGTTTGTAGAGCTTGATACACAAGTGAAGTTCCTGGTGGAACTCAACTTACACCTACTAATATGATAGACTGTGAGACAGATGGTAGCACTTTCCTTACAATCTTTTTCTTTAAAGGCTGTAATACGAGGTTGTGAGATACACCATAAAAATGCAGTACAGCAGAAAATTAGTTTTAGCTGAGGACTAGGGACCATTTTCCCTGATGTGGAGGACAGGGCCAGAAAGGAGATCTAGCAGCCTGCACAAGGTAAATAGAACAGTGAATGAGGCAGATAATATGGGTACAAAAATCATGGCAGTTCTGTTAAGCAACTGCTTAAGAATGGTGGCATAGACTCCTCAAGATTCAAATTCTTTCTCATGATTTCCTGATGGTTGGATCTTCATATATAGCATTTCCATCTGCCTTCAGCATAAGGCCTATATAAAGATTTCTAATCAAGAAGATAAAATGATTAACAGAGCACCCATATTTCTGCTCTTAGGGAAAGCCAAGGTCAAGAGAATCAAGTTTACACTTGAAGATGAAAGATAGCAAGGGCTAACAAACTTTTTTCCCCCACAAATTAAGAAAAGTAATAATATTTAAAGATGGAGAAGCTTTATTGGAAACAACTGTTTGAAGCTAAGCAGAGTGTAATGTATAATGTCTTCTTTGTGTACCTCATAAAAAGGTCTAGCAAACATGGATTGCCAAAAAAAAGAAGAGATAAAAGATGAGTGACATGAGCTAGACTAGAAAGTCTTATATGCATGAATAACAAGATGAGGAAGTCATATAATAGCACTGTAACAGACAAGGGTGAGCACGCCCCAGAGGCAAGCAGAAATAGCACCAAAGAAAACCAAGTCAGATGTGGGCAGTGAATTGAGGTGATCTTACAAACTCAAAAAGATGGGGAAAAGTGGTAGATTTGGAAAACAGAGTAAACAGTTCCAACATATAGGTATTTTATATTCTTAAGTGCAGAAAACCAGACACACAAGTAAATATCACGGGGTTTCTCTTATATAAGAAATCCCAAATATAAATAAAGAGCAGAAAAAAAAAAGACAATAGGAAATAAGGAGATAGACCCTTTTGTAAGAGGGAAGGGTATGAAGGCATAGAGGGAGAGAGAGAATGGAGCAAGAGGATGAAAAAGAATTAAAATCTGGTATAAACATATACCAACACCTGACAAAGAGTATAATCGTTATGTACTGCAAATATGTATTATTAGAAAACAAAAATTAAGAAAGATCAAGGTGTTGGAAAAACCCAGAACAAAAATAAAACAAGATAGCAAATATTAAAATTGTTTAATATCTCACAAGCTGTCATTTAATATATCTGATTAAAACCTAATACTGTAGGTCAAACATACAGGGGAAGGCACAAGACAAAAAGCAACAATGAAAGATACCCTAGAGTCATTTTTTTTTTAAATTGGAAAGAAATTAATAGAATCAAACATCTTTCCATGTACCTAGAAAAATTAATTGGAAGAGAGCAGCTAGACACATTATTGGGAAATTTATGAATTTCAGATTCAAAAATGATTTCCATAATCATCCTGTCAGATACTTAGAAAGCAATAAAAGTCAAGCAGGTCTCTGTAGTTTCTTTGATAACTCTAAATACCAGAGTACTGATGATTGTGATTATGATAAATAATAATTAAAAACTAACAAATATTTCCTAAGCATGTTTAATGAATCAGATTCTGTTCAATATGCTTTTTACATAGTAAGTCATTAAAAGCTCCTAACAAACTTAGGACATAACTACTTATAGTCTCATTTTATAGAATAATATTTTAATATATTTAAAAATGTAACATTTAAAAAATAACAGTAAAAAACAAAGGAGAGTTCAAGGAATCATAAAAGGCATATAATATAAGACTGTAGTATAATTAAGACTAGCCATCTTAATTATGACACTAAATAAGATTAAGTTAAATTCCCCTATTAAAAAAGGCTCACATTGAAATGAAGTGGGACAAACAAATCAAATAAAATTTTATGCTGTGTACAAAGGTGACCTCCCTTATACTCCAAGTAACTCAGAAAGTTTTAAGAAGAAAATATTTAAAGCAAATAAAAACAAAGAATAAAATATACTAAGGTACATTTTAATGCAAAAAGCCTTAAATAAAATAAGAGCAATTTCATATTGAAAATGATAGCAGTGCCCTATAGCTGACCAACATCGTAGATGATAGAAAGACCCCTTTATATTTGAAAGATTAACAGGCAAAAATCAAATAAGAGTGTAAACAATTTAAGTGGTTTCAAACAGAAAATTTAATAGTTCCAACTAATGCTGTGTTGTTTCTTGAAGCACAGATAATATATTTTGTCCAACGAGGCAATTTAAAAAAACTGAAAGTATATCAGATCATAAAACATTGTAAACAAAAGTAAAATAGCAAGAAAAAGTACATTTCGTTTGACCACAGTGTAAGAACTTAATTAAAAATGTATAAAAGAACTCCCTTGCTGCAAACTTGTAGAATTAAGTCACCACAATTTTCCTAAATAATTGCTGAGTTAATGAAGAAATCAAAACTGCAATTTCAATGCTTGCAAAATAGGGATAGTGAGAACAGAGCATATCAAACATATGGGATCCAGTCAAAGCTGTAATCACAGTCATTCTACCAATTTAAATCCTATCATTATTAAATAGAATGAATGAAAATATTTGATCTATACATTTAATTCATGAAGCTAAAAAGAAAACCTATGGAACTAAGGAGAAATAAATTAATAAAAGCAGGAACCAGTAAACAAAGATCAAAAGCTATAAATTTGAAAAATGAATACTGGAATGGTGGTGAAAAAGTACACATACAAAAAAGTGATCTGCTTTTCATATCAGGAAAATAGGACAACTTTAGTGCACAATTTTAGAAGAAAAGGGAACAGGAAAAGCTATGAATGACATTGGATGATTTGTAATGCAGAATTCAGGCTTTTAAGCACAATCCGGTTTTGCAAATCCGTATTAAGTAGATAATTGTTTTGGTAAAAATTAATTAACAAATTGAATCATTAAATTAAAAAAAAATCTCTCCTCATTGAAATTATGAGAGTGGTCAAATACTCCCTAAAACAGGCCAAACCTGAATGTTTTCATGAGCAAAGTCATGACTTCTTCATTCCTTTTTGACATTATGTCATGTTATGACTTATGTATGGATTCTCCTCCCAAAGGCGCACATGTTCAGGAGCAGGGCTTGTGAAAACTGATTGGAGTATGAGGCAGGACAGCTGACTCACTGTTAGAAGTCACATCATTATGGGGAGTGACTTGGAAAGGTGTATTATTTGCCTCCCAGCTTCTCCCTTCTCCTTTCTACTTCCTGGTTACCATGACCTGAGCAGCTTCCCTCAGTCCAGCCCCTTCCTCTATGCCCTTCCTGCACTGGAGTTAGCCAAACGTGGACTGAAAATATCAGCCAAACTGAACCTCTGCTCCTTTAAATTGTGCACGTTTGGTATTATGTCCCAGCAATGAGAAAGGGACTAAGATATCATCTTAGTAAAATATTAAAATTACCTTTAAAAAGTAGAGAAAATTCTAAATAAAAATACATACCAACACATCGAATTCTTTAATACAATAAAGTCTATTAATTCATCATTAAATTGAACTTGTTCTAGAAATCAAAGTTTGGCTCAGTAATAGGAAATTTATTAGAATATCAATTAAATAAATAAATGAAATGAAACTACTTTGACACATAAATAATAAAAATACATTTGATAGCATTCAAATTCTATTTATTGTGGAATCTCTCAGTAAATTAATGATGCAATATAGGAATACTCCAATGATATGGTAGAGCATATCAACTATAGTTAATGGAAAATTTCCAAATCATTCCTATTAAATAAGAAACATGCCAAGGATGGCTGTTAACATTGTTATTATTCAGTATTCTTCAGGTAGCTCTGGCCAGTGCAACATATCAAGAAAAAGAACTTACATGAATAAGAATTACAAAAAAATGGATTTACATAGGGTTAGAATTTTCTACATGGGAAATACAATAAAATCAACTGGAAAATTACTAAAAATCGACATTAATAAAATGATCAGTTACAAAACAAATATAGAAAAAGTGAAAATGTTCTTATATATTATCAATGATCAGAATGAAACAGAAATGGAACACTAGTTCTGTTAGAATAAAAATTTATATAATTACTAGGACAAACAAGAAAGTTACTTATTAAATTTATCCCAAAATTCATATGAAAGAATAAATGCCTATAGACAGTCATATATACTTTGAAAAAGAAGTTCAGAGAGAAGATGTTTGTCTTATCACATATAGTCACATTACAATGTAAAATCTGTTGTATAATATATAATCTGTTGTGTTTTTATTTTTGGTACCAGGGGTCGAACTCAGGTCCTTATGGTTGCAAAGCAGGTGGTGGAACCACTGAGCTAAATCCCCAGCCCCAGAATCTGTTGTAAAGAAAAATTGACTAATAGAAGTCTAGAGATTTCAGAAGTGTGCTCATCATATGCAGAAGATTAATATAATAGAGGGAATCTAAGGTATTATGGAAAATAGATAATTTAGGAGAGGTTGAGGAAATTTTCTTTTTTTCTTTTCTATTTTTTTCTTTTTTTTGGTACTGGGGATTGAACTCGGTTCCTTGGGCTTGCAAAGCAGGCGGTGGAACCACTGAGCTAAATCCCCTGACTGAGGAAATTGTTTTCTATATAAAAATACAATGAATTAGATAAGAATTCTAGTAGAAAAAAGGTACAGGGATATATGTAGAGGCAATTCATAGAAGAGGAAACTCAAAGAACTAATAAACTTACAAAGAGATATTTAAAATAATTAGCAATTAGATGAGTGCAAATTAAAGTAACAAGGGCATATTCCTGGAGATTTGTCAGATAAATAAAACAGTAGCTGATAACGCTATATGTAGTTGGGAGTAAAGAATATAGGTATAGTCTGGCATTATTGGTTGGGTTATAGAATAAACTTAGTCATCTCTAAGCAAACTGGAAATACTAATAAAATCAAATATTGGTATAAGTTTTGACTAAAGAATCCACTCCATACAAAACCACAGATAGAAATGAATGAGGATGTTTGTGGTGTTAGGAAGTTAGAAGCAATCTAATTTTTCTTTGCTGGAAGAATTGATTCATAAATACTGTGAGTGCATGCTACAGAAATCCATACATGTCAGGACCAGTGACCAATAAACAGTCATGCACTCTCAGTAATCTGAATTAATTTAAGAAACTGTAAACAGAGTGGAAAAAAACAAGAAATAGAATAGAATTTATAACCCAAAATAACACTGATATAAATTAACAAGCAAACATACAAATGTACATTTCACAGAAATACACACAAATATTCCAAAAATATATATAAACAAATAAAAATTGTTACTATTGGAGAAAAAATGAAATAAGAATGAGGATGAGAGATCAAAGGAATAAAAATAAATAAGAGAGGAGCTATGAAAAATAGTATAAGGGAAAAAAGAAACAGAAAAGGAAAGGAGGAAAGGAAAAGAGGGAGGGAGGACTAGCCTGGGTCACCATGAGAAAATGCCATAGGATGAGTGGATTAAACAACAAATTATTTCCTCATAGTTTTGGTGGCTAGAAGACCCAAATCAAAGTACTGTTATGTTATGGCTTCACATTCTGTCTCATTCACTGGTATGGCTTCTCATTCTGTCTCATAGAAAGTCTCTTCTTCTATGTCCTTGCTTGACCTTTCCATGTGTACTTTCCATGTGTGTACTTGAGGTGATTGAGAGTGTTTTCTAGCTTGTGTTCATCTACTTATAAGGATGGCAGCCTTAGCCTTACCTTATCAGAGCCTCACTCTTATGACTTCATTTAACTTCATTACTTCTTAGATTCCTTGACTCCAAATAGTCACATGGAGGGTTAGGGTTTGCTATGGACTGGATTTGGAATGTTTCCCAAACACCGGTATATTAAAGGGTTATTCTCCAGAGTGGTACCTACTGGTGGGAGATGGAGAACCTTTGAGAGCTGGGACACAGTGGAAGGTTTGAGGTCATTGCGGACTATGGCCTCATAGGAGATGGTGGGATGTTAGTACCTTGGCCTTCGCTCTTGATCTCTTTACCACGAGGTGAACAGCTCCTGTTCAGTACTCTCACCATGATAGGCTACCTCGCAAAAAGCCAAGAAGCAATGAGACCAACTAACCGTGGACTGAAACCTCCAAATCTGTGAGCCAAAATAAACCTTTTCTTTTTAGAAGCTGATTCTTTGTGATAATTGTCACAGTTACAGAAAGCTAACGAATGCAAGCTTCACCGTATGACTTGTAAGGGAACCCAAATCAGTTCAGCTCAGTCAGGGTATTGGTAGGAGGCAGTACTTACTCTAGCTGCCTCCTTGCAAGATCATGGGGGACTGGAAGAGTTCTGTACCGTCAGGTTGACTTCCTCCCATAGAGTCTTTTGCACTTTCAGGCCTGAGGCAATATGGGATCTGGCTGTAACTGACCTCAGGTGATGAACTATGCATCGTCATGAAGATTTGAGAAAAGATTAAGAAAGAGTTGCTTGTGTTTTGAAACAAATTTAAGTGTATTCTAAAACTACAGTAATAGTTTTAGGAACAAAGCAATAGTGGTACAACATAGATAAACCATGAAAAACACTGAAATACAACTATATATTTGTTGCGATGTACGAATACAAATAAGGGATGAATACAAATAAGGGTAAAATTTCAAGTCAGTAACCAGGAGATATGCTTTCATTTTATAAAGTTAAAATTCTGTGACGTGGCACACTGACATAAATTCAAAGTGGATGAAAAAATGAAATCAAAATGAAGAAGTAAATAAAGGAAAAGGAAAAATTGAGTGAAAATTAATCTGAACTTTGATTGGGAGAGATATTTAAGCATAAAAAATAAAGACAAACAGCAAAAATGAAGTGCACTCCATCTGATTATACACAGCATCAAGGTGTTTATATGTTAAATGATATAAATTAAATGGCAAATGTCACACAAGAAAAATATATTAGCAGTATGTGATTAGTAAAGAATTAATTTTTTAAATTCCAGCTTTTCCACAATAATTTAAAACACAAACAACCTAATAGAAATGTAGATTTTTTTTCATTAAAGGAAATTAAATGTTACCAGTAAATTTATGAAAATATATTTAACTACACCAGTACTAAAATGAATATAAATTAAGATGATGTGATACTACTTCAACTGTTAATTTAATGAAAACATAAAATTTATTGCCAGTAGGTTTTGGGGAAATGGAATTTTAATATTAAATCTCTTGGAAGCAATAAATGTATATGTACATATATTTCAAAAGCATTTTTATCTTTGGAAATAATCAGAAAAATATATATCTCACTTGTGATACTAGAAAATTGAAAATAATCTAAATATCCTAAATTAGTAATTAGTTGAATAAAGTAGGCCATAGGATTACATACTTTATATAAAGGTATAAAAATCTTTTTGTATGACATTTAATGAAAAAAGGAAAATTCTTGATTAATTTTTGTTAAGTATGAGCCCAAGCAAATATGAAAAGGGTATATATTCTCAGAAAAACAATAGAAAATAATGAATTAAAATACTAAAAATTATCATCTCTGATTTACTATCATCTGGTTTTAAACTTAATTTTTATTTATTTCCTATATTTTCCTAAAATTTACAATACAAATTAACCCCTTTTTTAATAATCAGAAGAAAAAAGCTAACTTGTAACAGAGCCCGATCCTTTTCTTTTGTTAACTGGAACGTGACAAGATCCTGTTGGTTCAACAGCGGGCACTGTAAAGCCCACTGCGCGTTTGTAAGGAAGCAAGTCTGGAGGGTTTCACATCATTTCCCATGTGACCGGAAAGTATGCCATCATCAACTAACTTTTTTCAATTGGAGAGTTGGGCCAAATGCTATATTTTTCTAAGATAATCATTTCAGTAGGTGGATTATCTGATTGATAATTTAAAAGATCTGAGTAATAATAATGAGAAACACACAATTGAAGCTCTTCTATAGATTACAAAGAGCTATGTTTTATTATAACTCAGTGATGTGGGTATTATTATTCCAGTGTATGAATGAGGAGTCAGGTCATTAATGGAAGATGATGTAACAAGTGAGTATTTGACCTCTACCACTTACTTCTCTTCCCCTTTATAATACTGTTTTGAACACCCAAGGAAACCAGGTATCACTTTGGGGGATTTAAGTGGTACTTTATTATGAGCCTTCTCCAAGCCCCCTTACCTTTCCCTCAAATTCTCCAGTCTCCTTCCTTTCATCTCTCCTTTCCTTTTAACCAAGTTGCATCTACTGTGTATGGATGATTTTTGCAGAGCAGTGGCTGAATTGAAAAGTGGGAATAAAGGTTGTATGGATAGCAAAGTGTAAAGTATTTACATCTGCCTCACCACAGAAAACATTTGTGGCCACCTATTGTATAAGAAGAAGATTTTAAAAATAGAAACAAACAAGCTTTCAGAAAGAGTTCTAAAAATTGTTTTAAAATCACTTTGGATTTCGTTTTCACAGGAACAAACATCTCAGGCATTGGGCCTCTCTGGTGCATGTTACAGAGATTTTCCTTAAAAGAGCTATTTCCCTAAGAAGCATCACAGACTCATGAACTGCCCTCCATAGATTTGTGCTGACAGAGTAACAATGAATTGCTCATTTCCTTGTGGACTTCTGAGTCTATTGTAGCAGGTAGTACATGCCTAACCCCAGTGGAAGTCATTGACAAATGGAGTGCAGACAGAGGTGGGATTTGGGCAGATGCGTGGGAATAAAATAGCAGTCAATAAATGTGAGCTTGGGTGTGAAGAGCTCCTGGGTGAAATGGATAAAACACTCAGGAAAGGAGAAATAAGGATGGTAAAACCCCAGAAGCAATATAAGGAGCCACTGAGCATGTTTGGCAATTTCCTATTACCTACAGGCTTATGTCCTACTGACCATAGGTTGGGCACTGGTCATGGGAAAGAGTTGTGTGCTTTGCTGGTAGAGTGCATCCGAGGAGTATCATTATGGCAGCAAACAGTAGTACTGAAGGGACAAAAGAGCAACTAAACCTAAAAGCTAAGTGTGCAGATGCTTTCAAACCATGTGTAGAGACTCTGGACGTAGGGTTCAAAAAAACTATTATAAAATAATTACAACATGAGATTAGGAAAGACTAAAGGGAATTTACTTTGGAGCACAGGAACAGGAAGAGCAGTTTGTGGGATTCAGGTAGAGTGAGAGGGTGTTACTGCCCAGGCCATCCATGAAGATGCTGAGCAAGGAGAGACAAGAGTGTGGTCTACAGGGAAGAGACAGTAAGAGAGCAAAAAAGCGTGGCAAGGCGAGGAAAAGATAGATATATAGAAACCGAGGGGAAGATAGAAGTAATGAAGAAGAAATAAAGTGGTATAATTCATGCAGTGGGGTGTGCCTTCTATTTGTGAAGACTTGATTTGCTGAGGTACTGGGGATCGAACTCCGGCCCTTGCACTTGCAAGGCAGGCACCAGAAGCACTGAGCTAAATCCCCAGCCCTTGCCAAAATTCTTAGGGGACCTGATGAATTATGATACACAGTGCCTTCTTTCAAGGAACTTGCAATCTAGGGCTGGGGGCGGTGGGAAAGAAATCATGCACATATCACAATTAATAGTACAAAACAGTAAAGGGAATACAATCTACAGAATCATAGCAGGTGGTTTAACCCACGCAGATGTGAACTGTAAAACATATTTCTTTTTCACTCTTTTATAAAAATCATCTTTCACTTCTTTTATAAAAAACATCTCAGATCAGCAATTCAGTTAAAAAAAATGGTACCTACAGCAATAGTTTCCACTAAGGTTATTCTGAGGGTCATATCCAAGTGGCATAGAAAATAAAAAAGACCGTGCATATATTTACATTTAAAGTGGTATGATTTACATGTTTTTGCATACGCACATGTGCTATGCATATGATAATGTTGACGGTATGTTCTGCCCTTACACATTATAGTTGAAGTTAGTAGGTGGTTGGGGGAGTCAATTCATATGTTTTCTCGCCTTGATTCTTTCTTATTAATCCTCTGTCATTGATCTAACCATGTTTTGGAAGGGTAAAAAGAATGTGCAAAGGAACTAGGATGACCAAGTGGTAAGTGCTGACATAAATTTAAATGAGAGCCCTGCTTAAAAAGCTCTGATCAGGTTGCTATGTGCCCACAAAATCATACGAAGCTATATGTTCTGAATTAGTGAGAGGCCCTGTCAAAGATTATAAAAAAGTGTGCTTATACTTTAATACAATAAGTAAGTTTTCACATCTATGTTTTTCCTGTGTCCTGCAGGAAAGACGGAATTTCTGAAAAATCAGAATTATCTGGTATTACATAAGCTAAGCGGCTTCTATATAGCCTTTCATTCTATTAAAAAATTATGAAGTTGGTACTATTACTCCATATTTAAAAAATGAGACTTACAGAGATTACGTGACTTACCCAAAGTAACATCTGGTAAATGGTAGAGCAGGCACTTGTTGATTGATCTATTTAATATATATGTAGGGCCTATGTGTAAGTTAAATTGAGGCACCATCTGTTCAATTCCAGAGTCATGCTAAGTATTGGGCATAATCAGGGTAATTATTTTCTGCCTTAAAACTGCTTACCTCTTGTGTCTCTTTTAGCAAACAGGCAAGCCACGCCCCCATTCACTGAAGCCATAAACTCAGATCATACCCACTCCGTGAACTCTCATGTCCAGCAATCACTGAGTCCTGTCAATTCTGCCTTCTAAATATCCCACTCTTCCAAGTCTGCCTCTAAATCATTATCACCACCAAGGCATCGCTGCACACATCGCCATGCATAGCAATTTTCTGTCTGTCTCCCTGCCTCCAGAAGATGGGAAAAGGTGGCCAGACAGGTATAGAGAGTGTAATAGGCGTCTTCATCTCCCAGGCTTAGCACAGGATAGAACAATAAGACCGATGTTTGTTAAAGAAACCCCTGGGGTTTTTGTGCAGTGCTGAGGATTGAACTTAGGGCTTCACACATGCTAGGTAAGTGCTCTACCACGGAGCTGCACACAGCCCCATTTAAAGGAATTCTTAGCGGAGCCTGGAGGTACATGCCTAATGCTAGCCATATGCAAGTTGGAGGCAGGAGGTTGCAATTTGGAGCTCAGCCTGTGTTAACAGACCCCGTCTCAAAATAAAAATTTAAAAAGGACTGGGTATTAACTCAGTGTAAAATGCTTACCTGAGTGAGGCCCTGGGTTCAATCCATAGTACCACAGAAGAGAAAAAATTCTTAAAGGTAAAATTTGAGAAACTAATCTGTAAGATGAAAATAAGAAGATTTTCTTGGACAAAGAAATATGCACACAGACCTGGATATTTTCAAATGAGGTGCCATTTTATCAAGAATAGATCTGTACTGTGAAGAGCCAATAGATACAGATTGCCCTGTTAGATAATTTGTCGTTTTATGTGAAGGTGGAGGAAAGATTTGTCATGATCAAAGTGAATCCTAGAGAGAGCCCCTAACAGAAAGAAACCCAGGGTTTAAAAATCCCAATGAACCAACTGCAGATGCTGTCTGGCAGTGACTTCTTATCATTCATGCCAACCTGCTTTCTTCTCCACTCCCCAGTGTAAGATGGACTAGCCATTGTGAATTCAAATCATCTTATCCAACATTTATTATGGACTGGTTGTGTGTCAGGGGGTTGGAAAATAAATAATACATGAGCACTGGGGATTGAAAATTAATTGGTAACACATAAGCATAAACAGAATCTCCACCCTTAAGGATTTCAATAAACACGTCAGTCCTTTAATGTTTATAATGTTCTTTCACACAAATTACCTCTTGTAACCTTGTTTTCATAACTACTGCCTCCACTTTTACTGATGAGGAAACTAAGTCTCAGAATATTGAGTGAATTACTCAACTTAGTATCACACAACCAACAGTGTTAAAAGCCAGGACTTCTGATGTCAAATCTTCTCTCTCATATCATGCTGTTAAGCTGCTGAGGTCGTTTATTAATTAATATATTCAATGATTCATTAATTAAGCAAATACTTATTGAACATTTAGTCTTGTCTGAGCACTCGGGATATGTCAGTGAATAAAATAGATGAAGATCTCTGCTCTCAAGGTGCTTATGTTCTCCGCAAAGCCTTCACGAGCTGCAAGGCTCGCATTGTGTGGGGAGGGTCCGAATGCTGCTCATGGAAGCCTTGGGATTCCATACCCTTAAGGAAAGTCGTTCACTCCTTATGGATGCTGTCTGCAGGCCTTCACAAGTGCGAATGGTTTCTTGGCCTAAAGCTTTTGGATTACCCTTTATTTATTTATTTATTTATTACTAAAGTCCATTCCTTTGACTGCACATATTGGTTACTGCAAGATTATTTAGAGCACAAGGCTATTTGCATTTAATTAATTTGAATATAAACACACAATCTTAGGAAAATTAAGTAGACAAAAACATTTCCATGCATCATAGGCACTTTGCAAAGATATACAGTGTAACCTGTTAATTACATTTTCCTTCACAAACCATTTATCTCTTTTCAATGCCTTACTTAATAACTTGATGCTTTTCACTTACATTTTAAACTGCTTATGATTCATTTTTCCAGGCTGTTTCCAAAGGGATCATCATGTCCCAAAATGAAAGGAAATGTTATAATAATGAGGTACAATAAAATAGCATATAGAGTCTAATTTTAGACCAAAGTCTATGAGGGATCATTCAAATAGTCGTAGAACTTATTTAGACAAAATAAAATAACGTATCATTTCCTAATCCTTATCCCTTCCTTAATTGAAGGAAGATCATCAGAAGGTCTGTAATAGGCATTTCCAAATGTTAATAAGTATCCCATTTATCTATCAGGTAGCATCACTTATGCACTCCTAAGACAATTTGGGGATCATTCTCATGGTGTCCTTTGCCTCACTCCCAGGGGAAAATCTGCCACTAAAATTGGCTCAGTTCTAGTCACAGATCTCTAGTCCTACTTTTCATCTCCTCTTCACTTCTGATTTCTGCAATAGAATTCAGTTTTATCTGTGTGCCTTTGAGTAATCATGGCAGGAAATAGATGGTTGCAAGGAGCACCTCCACAGGCTCCAGCTCTGCTAAGTATTTGCAGGGTATTTTACTAAAGTTTTATTAATCCATGCTTGTGATGCGTAGTATTTACATTCGCCTTAGTGTAGGACATGTATACACATCACATCTTGATCATTTTACTCCTCGTGTGTTCCCTCCCTTCCCTGTTCCTTCTTCTTCTTATCTGTTTACCATCTCTATATAGTCCACCTTCTCATTTCTTAAGATTACTTTAGATCGTGCTTTTAAAATTGTTTATATGTGTCTCTCATATTGGAGAGACTATGCAATATTAAACATTTTGTGACTGATTTATTAGGGTCTTAAGATCCATCCATTTTCCTACAAATGAGTCAAGATTAATTCGTCTTCATGGCTGAATACTACTCCACTGTGCGTATATGTGTGTGTGTGTGTGTCTGTGTGTGTCTGTGTGTGTATATATATATATATATATATATATATATATATCACTGTGTGTATATACATATCACATTTTCTTTATCTGTTGATGGGCTGCCTCAGTGATTTAGTTTTTGAGAGTTGTGCTTCTATAAACATGGTATGCATGCATTGCTATAGTAAGATCATATTAGCTCATCTGGGAAGAAATCCAGGAGAGGTATAGCTAGGTCAAATGGAATTTGTTTTTAGGCTTTTGAGAAAACTCCAAAATGATTTCCAAAGTGGTTCTATTAGTTTACACTTCCATCAATAACATATAAAGTTTCCTTTTTTCCCAACAACCTTGCCAGCATTTGGTGTATTTTGAGTCATTTCTAATGGCTATTCCTATTGGAGGAAGGTAGAATCTCAGGGTTTTCATGTGCATTTCTCTAACAGCCAAAGATGTTGAACACTTTTCATGCATTTATTGGACATTTATACTTCTTCAGAGAAGTGTCTATTCATTTCAAATGTCCATTTTTAATAGTAAAACGTTTATTGGTACATTTTAGGAACACATAACAATAGCACCTATCATAGGGAATTTGCACCTGTACATGATACATCCCATCTCTTTTTCTGCTTTCCTCCCTCTTCTCAAGCCCCCTACTCTCCCTATGTACAAAAGCTTTGTTTCCATTTTTCCCTTCTATTTTCCCTTTTTTCTTGTCCCTTTATCTCTCCCTCCTCCCTTGCCCCTCTTCCCATTTGAACATTTTCTTCCCATTTCCTAATATCTGTTACACATTTTAGTCCTTATTTTCACTGTTGGTTTCTCACACCAGAGAAATAATGAGATTGAAACTTGCATGTCTGATTTATTTGACTTAAAGAGCATGGTCTCAAAGTCTATCCATTTAGCTATAAATTTCTGAAGCTCATCTTTTTTTATTGGTACCATGGATTGAACTCAGGACTTTGTGCTTGTGAGGCCGGTGTGGCACCACTGAGCTAAATCCTTGGCCCAGCTCATCCTTTTTATGGCAGAGTAGTACTCCATGGTATATTAAAACAAAACAAAACAAAACAAAACAAAACAACCCTACACCTTCTTTATCCATTTGTCAGTTGATGGACATTTGGGCTGTTTCCAAGATTTAACTATTACAAAGTGTGTCATTACAGACATGATGTCTATATCATTGTGGTTTGATTCTTTTAATTCTTTTGCTAGGAAACCAAGAAGGGGAATAGCTGGATGAAATGGAATCTCTAGTTTTAGTTTTTTGAGAAATCTCCACACTGATTGCCAAAGTGGTTGTTCCAGCCTACACTCCCACCAACAGTGGAGAAGGGTTCTTTTTTCCCCTCAGTCCCACTAGCTTTTGTTATTGGTTGATTTCTTGGTAGCAGCCATTCTTTCTGGGGTGAGATGGAATCTCAGTGTTGTTTTAATTTGGATTTCTCAAGTGATCAGTCATGTAGAACATTTTTTAAAATGTATTTATTTGCTGTTTATACTTCTTCATCTGAGAAGTATCTTTTCATTTTAGATGTCCATTTTTGTATTGGGTCTTTAAATTTTGGAGGATCTGGATTTTTTGAGTTCTTTATATATTCTAGATCGAAGTCCTTTGTCTGATGAACAGCTGATAAAAATTTTCCCCAATGCTGTGAGTTGTCTCTTCACTCTGTCAGTGGTTTCTCTTGCTGTGCAGAAGCTCTATAATAAGATCATGTCCTAGTTGTTGATTCTTTGTGGTATTTCCTGTGTAGTCCGGATTTTGTTTATGAAATCTTCGCGTGCCCCTATGCCCTCAAGCACTCTGCCTATTCTCTCTTCCAGCTGGTTTAGTCCTTTTTTTGTTAATTTTTTTTTTATATTTGGTGTTCTAATTTTCTTTTTGGGTTCTTTATGTATTCTAGATATGGTTCCTCACCATGGAGAGTATCTGGTAAAAAAAATATTACCAGGTTGTCTGTTCAATTTGCTGGCTGTTTTCTTTGTTGTGCAGAAGCTCTTTAATTTAACACAGATACACCTCATTTAACAGCCTATCCATTTAATGACTGTCTGGACTTACAACAAGATATTCTGTTCAGATTTACAACCTGCCACTCAGACTTATGGCCCATCTTTTTCTGTACAGTTCTGTACATCTTGTTTATATGGCCTCAGAACAGTAAAATTTACTGTAGTATAGTACAGTACAGTTTATAGAGCCTTTTGTACAGTATATTCTGTTTATATAGTAATTTTTGCTTATTATACTGTACAGTACTCTAGCTTTATGTTCCATTATACATTACATATTTCAGGTAAGAGTTATACAAATAGAGCCATTATGGTAGTACACATCTGTACTGCTAGAACCTGGGAGTCTGAGGCAGGAAGTTTGCTGTGAGTTCAAGGCCAGTTTAAACTACATAGTGAGACCCTGTCTCATCCTCCACCCAAAGTTATGCAAATAAAATCCAAAACTATCAAAGTGGAGTTTCCTTTGACCATTTCTTTGTTGAATATTACACAGACATTCCTCACTGAAAGAAAGACTGAGTTCCATTTCTGCAGCTAGCTTGTTTACTGAATTGGTCACTAAATGAGGAATTGTATACAGTTTAGACATTACAATCATTAAATTTATTTGAGATCATTCTGTTTTTGCAATGTGGACATTCTCAGTTATAAATTTCCTTCTTAGGGCAGCTTTTCTTGTGTTCCATAGGTTCTAATTTGTTATACAGCCAGTATCATTTGATTCTGGGAATATTTTAAATTCTTCTTTGATTTCTTTTGCAACTTACTTACTATTTAAAGTGTATTACTTAATCTCCATGTATTTGTACAATTTCTTTGTTTTTCTTCTGCCCTTGATTTATAACTTCATTGTTCTATGATCTGACAATATGTATGAATTAATTTCAATTCTTTTGTATTTACTAAAGCATGCTTTATGGCCTAGTAGGTGATCTGTTTTGGACAAGATTCTGTGTGCTGCTGAGAAAAATGTGTATTATATTGTTGTTTTGTGGAACACTCTGTATATATCTATTAAATATATTTGTTCAAATATGTGGTCTGACTGATAGTTCTTTGTTGATTTTTTGTTTAGTTGATGGGTCTATTTGTAATAGTGGGACATTGAAATTCCCTAGTATGATTGAGTTGATGTTTATTGGATCTTTTATGTGCAGTACTATTTGTTTTACAAAATTGGGTTCACTGGTATTCAGTGTGTATATATATATATATATATTTGTAATTATTATATATTCCTATTGAATTGTTGCCAGTATGTAGTAACCTTCTTTGTCACTTCTAATTAGTTTTGTCTTGAAGTCCACTTTGTCTGAAAACAGGATAGCTACCTTTGTTTGCTTTGAGGCTCCTGCATGATAGAATAAGATTGTTTTGTCTTTTTATTTTTAGTCTGTGAGTTTCTTTATGGATGAGCTATGTCTCTTATATGCAACATACAGTTGGGTTTTATTTGATCTAATTTGCCAATTTGCATCTTTCTACAAGGGAGTCATTTACACTGAGAGTTATTATTGAAAGGTATTGACTGATTCCTGTCATTACATTATTTTTCTGATGCGGATTCCTTTACTTTCCCCTTGTGCTTATCTGCTCATCCTGCTTGCTGTATTCATTCCATCAGATTCTTTGTTGTTGATCCCATTGTCTTTGTCTAGTGTTTGTTCCATTGGCATTGTCTTTGGTTTCTAGTGCTGGTTTTGTGGTCATAAATTTCTTAAGGGGATCTATTTGCAGCTTTTAATTATATATTTTTACTATTTATAAAGATTTTTAAAATGTTTACTTTATATGATTCTATTTTTAAAATAATTTTAAACCCAAACAATAAAGATTGTAATATTAATGCAGTGCTGTTATATTTTAATACCTGTACACATTGCAGAATGTTTAAGCCAAGTTCAACATTTTTATCTCTAATATTCATCATTTCTCTGTTAAAACTTTCATCCTTTCAGTTTTGAAATATATAGTACTTTGCTATTTATAGTCATACTGGTATATGTGTAGTTTTTAAAATGAACCCCAGTTTTTCAGGTCTCTGTAGCTTTGCATATGCTGCTCTTCTGCTTCTGTAAAGCTCTTTCCTTTAATCTTCATAAAATTCTACACTCAAGTGTTTGTACACAAAGCGTGCTTCCAAAAGCAGTATTTCCTTTCTCCTTCACATCATTTCCTGGCTTCACTGGGTTTAGGTAAAAAATGACTCATCTCCTTTTCCTCTCCTGTACACAGTACAACAGTGATTTGCTAATTATCTTTCTTTGCATTTCTGCCTGTCTCTCCTGCACTGTTCACTCCTTTGACAGCAGACATGAAGCATTTATTTCCCCAGTACCCCCAGAGTGACAATGAATTCAAGAAATCCTCACTGGGTGAATAAACAATCTCCTTTGGTAAGGAGGCCCTGTCCGCACGCTTAGGTATGGTGCAACTCTGAGGTAATACACATACCTTAGACAAGGCTACAGGGTGTTGTTTCTGAAAGGTGGTGAGTTGGGCAGTATTTGTTGGTATTCCTTTGTGCTTCTGTCTTCTGATTCTTAGCTGTTCCTTTCCTCTCAAACAGATAGATAACTTCTGTCCGTGCGACATTTGCTATGTCTCAGAAAAATAAGAGCTGTGGAATTTTCAGCACTCACTGGAAGTTTCTCTGCTGCCCTGGGATATTTTTCTCTAAACTAGCTGCAGTGGTACCAGCTGGTGATAAATGTCTTGGTCACAGTGTCCAAACCACAAGCCATATGCTGTGCCTGCAATCTACTTGTGGCTCCTTGAACAATTCCTCCGTTGTATACTATGGATAATAATTTCTCTGATTTAAACTCTACCCTCCGTAAATTTACACACTTATTTTTCCCGTAAAAATTCAAGGGACTTGAATTTACATGTGTTACTGATGGATAGGTCAGGTTCACATTTGTTGTCCATACTGGTCTAAGACAAAAACACAACTTTTAATACATAAAATGTAACCTCTAACATTTTTATCAAGGCCACAATGCCATTTGGTTGAGAAACAATACAATTACATTCATCACTGGGATCTTGTACCTTTATGTAAGGAAAGTTAAAACTTTAAGTTGAAAAGGCTTGGGTTAAGGCTTTTGGCTCTCTAAGGCGCATAATCACTAGTTCACCTCTTCTTTCCCTGGATACCTGGCCAGTTCCCTGGGAAAAAACAGGGAGGACTTTGCTAAAAAGACCAGATGTTCTTAACATCAAGATAAGGAATGTGATGCATTCTGCCCCTCCCGGACCCCTGGCCAGGGCCGGGTTGGGATGTGACTGCAAGCACATTCACCTTTTTCGCGCCAAAAGTACAGATAGATTTACTACCTTTGTCTAGAGAGCTATAAAAACAGCCCACCTAGCCCAGGCTGCTGCTCCTGTCTTACGCCCGCCCGGGATTGAGACCTGTAGCCGAAGGGATTGCTGAAGAGACCCGTGCTGTGTTGGGAGTGATGAACCTAATTCCTCCAACATTCCGGTGTTGTTGCCAGAGAGCCTAAGGGTAATTTCCCGGATAGAGTCCCTCTTGCTGTTAGAGGACTCTCCTCTTTTTTGTCCTCTCCATTCTTACTTTTGTTTTCTGTATGCGCATATCCTTCAATAAACTTTCCCTTTTGTACTTATTTAAGGCTGGTGGACGTTCTTTTAGTGGATCGAGCCAAATTAATTAGGAGACCGTGCACGGCAAAGGGCAATAAATAAAATTTGTCCTTACACTTTACACGATGTATCTTGGTTCTTATTTTTTCCCCATTCCCTGCCCTCCCTCCACCCACTTCACCAAGAGCCATAGAAGAGCTACTGAGCCTTTGAAACATGCAGTGCAAATGGAGATGTGATATAAGTGCAAAATATATAAAACATTACTAAAACAGTACAAAATACTTTAATTGTTATATTTATCATATAGTAGAATATTGACAGTTATGTTAACATAAGCACAATATATTATGATAATTTTATTTGTGCAATTTCACTTGCTTAATATGTCTGTTAGATAAGTTTAAACATTTGTAGCTTACCTTATTTTTTATTGAACTGTATTTCTAAAAAGTATGAATGAATATCTCCAACCAAAAAAACCCCTAAAATGTAAAATTGATAAACATAAGTGAATTTAATAATCCATAGTAAGCCAAAGCAGGCTTGTTCACACAGTATAGGGCCTGAAAACAGTGGTGTTTGCCAACACCATGAAAAATGATTTATGCTAAATCACTGATGGACAAATTTAGGGATAATTCTGCTATACAACATATTAAAGTAGGCTCAAACATCTGTCTTGTGATGATTAAGCTTAATCATCAATTTAATTGGCTTGGGAGCCTCCTAAGGATTGGTGGAGCACATTTCTGGACGTGCCTGGTTGGTTCGAGGAGGAATAACTTGAGGTCCATAGCTGGGTTCTGACCCCCTCCTCTCTGGCAGTGTCTCCTGTTCAGCTTTCCCACTGCTAGGAAATGAGAAGCTTTGCTGCACCGCTCCTTCCCACCATAATACTGGTGCTTCTGAAACAGTGATCCAGTCTAAATCTCTTCTTTAAATTATAGGTATAGGGTTTTGTGCCCAAGGGATGGAACAGCTGACTGATAAATGTCCTTAGTGGCTTCCACATCACTGGTCATTCAAGAGATGCAGATGAAAACAACACTGAGATTTCACCTCACCCCACAAAAAATGGCTGCTATCAAGAAATCACACAGCAACAAATGTTGGCGCAGTTGTGGGGAGAAAGGAACCCTTCTCCATTGTTGGTGGCAGTGCAGACTGGTGCAAACACTATGGAAATCAATATGGAGATACTTCAAAGAACTAGGATTAGAGGTCCCATTTGACCCAGGCATCCCTCTGTTGGGTATTTTTCCAAAAGAAGTGAATTATACCACAGTGATATATGCGCATCCATCTTTATAGTGGCACAGTTTATAATAGCTAAAACTTGGAAACAGCCCATCTGCCCATCAATTGGAAACTGGATAAAGATGTGGTTTTTCTATAAAATGGAATACTACTCAGCCATAAAGAATGATAAAGTAGATTCATTCATAGTTAAATGGGTACATTTTGAGTATATACTTCTAAGTGAAATAAATAAGGCACACATGTGTAAATACCGAATAGTTTCTCTGGTGTGAAAAACTAAAATAGTACTCAAGATCCTATTGGGACAATTAGCAAATAGGAAGAAAAGGACCAAGGATGTAGGGATAGTGAGAAGGATAGGGAAGGGGGAATAAGGGAAAGGAAAAAAAATATGAGAAAATGTAAAAATAGTCTATATTTTTCAATAGTCACCAAATGTTGATGCCAACAGTTTTAAGAAAAAACAACAAAAAGGAAAAAAATCAAATTTATGACTAAGAGATTATGCAGTTTCTAACCTAAGAACAGTTTTCTTTAGTCTAGAATTTGAGCACCATTAAAATGAATCACCCTTACGGAGCAAGAATATCAATTAAAAAATCGCTTGTGTACTATCATAGTTAAGAAAAAGAGTAGACATTCCTGCCTTTGCTGTTGTTATTTACTCTTCCAGGACGCTCCCCTGCTCTAACCCATCAAATGACTTTTCACTGATTCCTCCCGTAACCTCTCACCCTATCCCATTTTAGGCAATCGTTTCGTGAATTACTTGCTTATAAACAGCTCCACTTGTGTTTGCACAATTTTACCTAGCAGCGATTGGAGGCAGTTCTAGTATATCAAGCACTGAAATTCTGTGGCCTCAGTTTACATACTTGATCAATGTTCAGTCTTGGGGTAGCTTTTATTCCAGAATTTAACAAAGGTTGATTTATTTCATTTAAGAAAAATGCCAGCTCCAAGGTTACTGTCTTACCAAGGAGGTCACCTTTCTCTATTCGCTTGCCGTTACAGTTTCTCTGTGTGCGTAATCTCTTAGGTTATAGCTGTGATACTCTGAGATGAGCACAGGCAGGTACTGTAGCCTCCTGGTTAGGCAACTTGATTTGGGGGCCAGGTGTTAGGACAGTTTGTGTCCCTGGTCTACCATTTATTATCTGTGTGATCTCAGTCTGCTTGCTTACGCTTGCTGTTTTGTCTGACCAGAAACATGGAAGCATCAGTTTTGCTCTCCTTTTGCCCGAGTTTTCTCATTGTTAACCACTAACAGTTTACCGTGAGCATCACCTGGGCAGTGAGTTTGTTTCACACTGACTTCTTAAGCATCGCTCTGGCTGGTGTCATTTCAACCAGTTGATTCCTAGATTTAATAAATTGGATAAAATGATCATTTCTATATTTCCTATTATCTTATAAAATTAATTAAAATATACAATTTTTGGTGACTATCCTCTGTTTAAATAATTGGACCAGGAAGTGGTTAAAACACAATGATGGGATTTACCCCAAAGGAGTGTGAAAAATCTGAAATGCTATAAGGTGTTTCAATATTACCACATGGCAAATGCTTAATAAAGATCAATTTCATTTTTCTTATACATGTAAATGATTAAAGGGATTTTATAAATCAATTATTGCTGGTAGGAAAAAAAATTCCCAATTAGGGTCTGTGCTAAAAAATGGCAATTAGTATACATAAATTCCCAGAAATTTTCCATAGCACCATTAAAAATACCTGTTGGTGTATTATATAGACTTGGACCCTCTTAGAAAATCCAAGAATGTGAACAGATAATGTGGCTAATCATTTGAACTTTAAATATGCCTTACCAAAGTTGAGTGAAGAAGATATAAAAATTCTAAACACCCCATTACAATCACTTAAATTGAAAATGTAACTAAAAATTTACCAACAAATGAAAGCCCAGGTCCTGATGGCTTCACTGCTGAATTCTAAAAGAAATTTAGAGAAGAACTATTGCCACTACTCTTTAAATTTTTCAATGAAATTGAATGGGAAGCAATACTTTCAAATTCATTCTGGAAGCAAGTGTTACCTTGATTCCAAAAGCAGAGAAGGACCCAACCAAAAAAGAAAGCTACAGGCCAATCTCTCTAATGAACATAGATGCAAAAATCCTCAGCAAGATACTGGCAAACAGAATACAGAGGGTCATCAGGAAGATCATACACCCTGACCAAGTTGAATTTATCCCAGGGATGCATATACTTAAATTCATAAATGTAATATGCTCCATTAAGAGAGTCAAGGATGAAAACCATATGATCATCTGAATAGATGCAGAAAAAGCATTTGACAAAATTCAACACCTAATCATGATGAAAAACCCTGCAGCAAATTGGAATAGATAGTCTATCTCAATTTGATAAAGGCTATCTATGAAAAACCAACAGCCAACATCATACTAAATGGTAAAAAAACCGAAAATCTTCATGCTAGAATGAAGAACAAGACAAGATATCCATTATCACCAATATAGTTCTGGAAGCATTAGACACAACAATTAGATGAGAAAAGAACTAAAAGGAATAAAGATAGGAAATGAAGAAATTAAACTTTGCTGACAATATTACACTCTTCCTAGATGACCAAAAAAAAAAAAAAAACCCAAATAACAAAAAAACAATAACTCTGCCAAAAGACTTCTGGACTCTATTGATAGATTCAGTAGAGTAGTTGGATACAAGGTAAATACTCAAAAATCAATAGCCTTCTTTTACACAAATGACAGACTCAATGAGAAAAAAATTAGGTAAACAATTCCTTTCACGATAGCATCCAAAAAAGAAAGAAAAATATGTAGGAATCAATATAATGAAGGAAACAAAAAACCTATATACGGAAAACTATATCACTCTGAGCAAAGAGATCAAAGTGGGTATAAGAAAATGGAAAGACATCTCTTGCTCCTAGGTAGGAAGAACCAACATAGTGAAAGTGGCCATACTTCCAAAACTGTTATAGAGTCATCGCAATCCTGACTGAAATACCAACAATATATTTCACAGAACTAGTGAAAAAAATCCAGAAATTCTTTTGGAACCAGAAAAGACCTAGAATAGCAAAAGCCATTCTAGACAACAGAAGCATAACAGTGCGTATCACAATCCCCAACTTGAAACTACTATGAAGACACTGTGATAAAAACAGCATGATACTGGCAAAGAAACAGACCCCAGGATCAGTGGAACAGATTAGACGATGCAACTTCAATGTACCCAGCTTCTTCATCTTTGACAAAAAAGTCAACTATCCTCACTGGAGGAAAGAGAGCCTCTTCAATGAATTGTGTTGAAAAACTGGATTTCAACCTGCCGAAGACTAAACTAGACCCATGTCTTTCACCATGTACTAAACTAAAATCCAAGTGGATTAAGATCTAAATATTAAAAAAGAAACACTAAACTTGCTGGAAGATAGGTAGAACTCTTGAAGATACTGGCATAGGAAAAGACTTTATGAACAAATCCTCAGTATCACAGGAACTAGAAAAAACAATCAACAACTGGCGTCTCATCTTATTAAAAAGCTTCTGGCTGGATGTGGCAGCACATGCCTGTAATCCCAGCACTCGGGAGGCTGAGGCACAAGGATTTCTGTGAGTTCAAGACCAGGCTAGGCTACATAGTGAGTTCCAGGTCAGTCTCAACTACATAGTGAAACTCTGTCTCAAAAAACCAAAAA